>NC_141879.1:199533712-199836742 GCF_056163025.1 Triticum urartu
TCTGACCCCCGGTGTTTGGTTGGCGCGTTTCGTCGTCGTCGTCATCACCGGGAGGCTTCTTCCCTTGTATTCGGCATTTAACTTGCTGGCCTGTTTGAAGACCCAACAACTTCTATTGGTGTGGTTAGCTGGTTTATTGGGGTGGCCATGAATCTAGCAGGGCCTATCCAATATCTTATCCAAATTGGATAGTCCATCTCTGTTTACCTTGAATGGCTTCTTCCGTTGACCGGGTTTGGGGCTGCTGAATCCGGCGTTGACCGTTGTGTCTTGCACTCCCCCATTACTATTGCCACGTTTGTGCTTATTGCGTCGTGGTTTCCCGTTGCCGTCTCGAACTTTGGAAGTGCCCGGGTCGCTGGAGCTATTGCTTCTACGAGCGAGCCAGCTGTCTTCTCAAGCGCAAAAGCGGGTCATGAGAGTGGTAAGGGCTGACATGGATTTTGGTTTTTCCTGGCCGAGGTGACGGGCGAGCCACTCGTCCCGGACACTGTGTTTAAAGGCCGCCAGGGCTTCCGCATCTGGACAGTCTACGATTTGGTTCTTTTTAACTAAGAACCTAGTCCAGAGCTTCTTGGCTGACTCTCTGGGCTGTTGGACGATGTGACTTAAGTCATCGGCGACTGGTGGCCGGATGTATGTACCTTGGAAGTTGTCACGGAAGGCGTCTTCCAAATCTTCCCAGCTGCCGATAGAGTTTTCAGGTAGATTGTTTGACCAGTACCTTGCTGGTCCTTTGAGTTTTAGTGGGAGGTATTTGATGGCCTGAAGGTCATCTCCTCAAGCCATATGAATATGGAGAAGAAAATCCTTGATCCATACCGCGGGAACAGTTGTTCCATCATATGATTCGATTTTCACGGGTTTAAACCCTGCTGGGAATTCATGCTCCATTACTTCATCAGTGAAGCAAAGTGGGTGTGCGGCGCCTCTATATTAAGCAACGTCACGACGTAGCTTAGATGGAGTCCATCTGCGGTTTTCGGCCCAGGCGTGACTAGACTTGTCCCGTCCGAATAGGTAGCCGACGTTGCGTGTCGAGGCATGTCCTCGCGATCCGTAGATCGATCTGGTATGTCCTGCTCTACTGTCCAGGTCCTGCCGAGGGTCGTATGTATGACCCCAAGCTGTTTTATCTCTATTTTTTCTTTGGGGTGAGGCGGGCTGCTGTTCGGCTTGAGCTGTCGCTTTATCCCGACTGCATGGTGGTCGGTTAGCTGCATTGTCCCGATCGCGTGGTACAGGCTCCGGCGCTTCCTTATCGAACTGAGGTAGCCATCTGCACTGCGGGTAACCCTTAGTTGTGCGCCTGGGGCCGTATTCTTCGGCCACTAGGATATTTGTCCATTTATCGTTGAGCAGGTCTTGGTCAGCTCGAAGCTGCTGATGTTTCTTTTTGAGTCTCCTTGCAGTGGCTAATAGCCGGCGTTTAAAGTGCTCCTGCTCAAGAGGTTCCTCAGGCACGATGAAATCCTCATCGCTGAGGATCTCCTCATGCTGGGAGAGCAGAAGATAATTACTGTCCTCTGAGTCTTTGTGTATGGCCTGTTCATGCGGGCTATTGTGCCCGTCTTCTAGTTCATCATGTTCGGATGTTGCCCCAACAGGGGCTTCATTATCTTCGGCATCGTCCAGGGTGTTGTTTTCTCCGGTGCTGGTATTACTGTCTTTTGCACGACGTGACTTAGAGCGGCGCCGCTGACGCCAGCGCCTGGGCTATGTCTCAGGAGGTTTAGCCTCAACTAGATCTTCTTTGTCAGCGTCGTTAGATTGTTTAGGTTTATCCACCATGTATACGTCGTAAGAAGAAGTGACCGTCCTGCGTCCGGTGAGTGGCGGGTTTAGGCCCGGCTCTTCTCCGGCATCGTCGTCTATACCGTCGAAGTCTTCGGAGCCGTAATCGAGCATGTCGGTTAAGTCCTCGACAATGGCTGTGGAGTGGGTGGCGGGTGGGAAGCAATATTATCCATCATCAGCCCCTAGTTCGAACCGAATGTAGTTCTACTGTGAGTCCCTCGCCAAGGACAGGTTTTTAATGAGTTTAGCATGTCACCCAAAGGCGAGTGCTAGAAGATGACTGCGGTGCTGAATTCGAAGACTGATAAACGATCAATTTCGACGTCTGCGGGCTCACATGGTTCAGAGCATATGGATGGAGATGAGTCCGGAGTTCCGGTGGCACAGGTATCGTGTGAGATCAAGTCTATGTGTGGCTCCAACGCCGGGGAATCTGTGGCCTCCGTGGCGGGGTTGAGCTTCCCGTCCTTGGATGGCGCAGTCTGTTCCGGATCTAAGGCCAGAGCGGTTACGGGAGTTGTCTCCTGGATGCAGTCCGATGAAAGATTTAGGCCATGTCTCTCGGGGTGATCAGGAGTGGTCGCCGCGGTCTCGAATCCGGTGAAGATCAAGTCTCCACGGATGTCTGCAACGTAGTTCAAGCTCCCAAATCTGACCTGATGGCCAGGGGCATAGCTTTCGATCTGCTCCAGATGGCCAAACGAATTGGCCCGTAGAGCGAAGCCGCTGAACACAAAGATTTGTCCGGGGAGGAAAGCTTCTCCGTGGACAGCGTCATTATTGACAATTGAAGGGGCCATCAAACCTTTTGGCGACAGTACAGTGGAACTCTCAATGAAAGCACCAATGTCGGTGTCAAAACCGGTGGATCTCAGGTAGGGGGTCCCGAACTGTGCGTCTAAGGTCGATGCTAACAGGAGACAGGGGACACATTGTTTAACCCAGGTTCGGGCCCTCTATATGGAGGTAATACCCTACGTCCTGCTTGATTGATCTTGATGAATATGAGTATTACAAGAGTTGATCTACCACGAGATCGTAATGGCTAAGCCCTAGATGCCTAGCTTGTATGGTTATGATAATGTCTATCTCCTCCGAACTAAGTCCTCCGGTTTATATAGACACCAGAAGGATCTAGGGTTATACAAGGTCGGTTACAAAGAAAGGAATCTACACATTTGGTTGCCAAGCTTGCCTTCCACGCCAAGGAAAGTCCTATCTGGACATGCGTGCATTCTGCGGTCTTCGTATCTTCATAGCCCATCAGCTCGGCCCATGGCTAACAGGCCGGACGCCCGAGGACCCCTTAGTTCAGGACTCCCTCACCAGGTGCTATGGTTGCTGCTCTGCTTCCCAAAAGGATTAATGCCATCTGTGCTTAGACCAAACCATACATTCCTCTCATCACCTGCAAAGTCCTCCCTATACTTTCTCTCAATTTTTCTCCACTGCTAGCCGTCAGCGGGTACTCTCAACTTCCCGTCTTTCTTATGGTCTTCTCTGTGCCATCGTATCGCCTTGGCATGCTCTTTGTTTTGGAACAAACGTTTCAACCGTGGTATTATAGGAGCATATCACAACACCTTGGCAGGAATCTTCTTCCTGGGGCGCTTGCCATCGACATCACCAGGATCATCGCAACTGAACTTATAGCGCAATGCACCGCATACCAGGAACGTGTTCAAATCCGCATACTCACCACGGTAGAGGATGCGGTCATTAGGGCATGCATGTATCTTCTGCACCTCTAACCTTAGAGGGCAGACAGTCTTCTTTGCTTCGTACGTACTCTCAGGCAATTCGTTGTCTTTGGAAGCATCTTCTTTAACATTACCAGCAACTTCCCAAATCCCTAGTCAGATACACCATTCTCTGCCTTCCATTGCAGCAATTCCAGTGTGGTGTCCAGCTTTTACTTCTCAGCTTCGCAATTCGGGTACAACAATTTGTTGTGATCCTCTAACATGCACTGCAACTTCTTCCTCTCCTTTTCACTTGCGCAGTTTCTCTCTGCATCGGCAATGGCCCGACCTAGATCATTAGCCGGCTCATCTGATGCCTCTTCTTCAGCTTCTTCCCGCATTGCCGGCTCAGCTTCTTCCCCCATTGTTGTATCATCGTATTCAGGGAACCCATGCTAGGATAGCTCTCGTCGTCCTCTTCTTCTTCATTGTCTTCCAACATAACCCCTCTTTCTCTATGCTTGGTCCAAACATTATAGTGGGGCATGAAACCGGACTCAAACAGGTGGACGTGAATGGTTCTTCAGTTAGAGTAATCGTGATCATTCTTACAGCCAGCACATGGACAAGGCATAAAACCATCCGCCCGCTTGTTTGCCTTGGCCGTAAGAAGAAAAGTATGCACGCCATCAACGAACTGGGGAGAGCATCGGTCATCGTACATCCATTGCTGGCTCATCTTCATTACACAACACCGAATAGACCAAATGAATACAAGTTCATACATAAAGTTCATACAACACTTATTCTCATAAAACAAACATACGAATGACTCTCTAGCTAAAGCATTTAAATGCAACAACAAATGCGATCAAGATCGCAACTAAGGTAACAATTGATCCAACAGCATAATGATACCAAGCCTCACTATCAATGGCATATTTTCTAATCTTTCTATTCTTCAAGAGCGTTTTCTCCATCTTGATCTTGTGATCATCGACGACATCGGCAACATGCAACTCCAATTCCATCTTCTCCCCCTCAATTCTTTTCACTTTTCTTTCAAATACTCATTTTCTCGTTCAACTAAATTTAACCTCTCGACAATAGGGTCGGTTGGAATTTCCGGTTCACATACCTCCTAGATAAAAATCTCTATGTCAACTTGATGGGCATAATTTGTCATAAACACGAAATGCAACAAATAGTTATAAAAGAGAATATACCACATCTGAATCATAACCCAGACGAGGGCTAACGGGGACGGATATCAAAACCATGGCATTATGAATAACAAACAATGTACGGGTAAGATAATTATACAAGTAACTATATATCTAAATCTCACAAACATGATTTTTTATATAAAAAATATAAGGACAAGAGGCTCACCACAAGGTGGTGCCAGCGACGGAACGGTGCAAACGATCGACGGTGGTTAGGACGGAGACGGGAAGGCACTAAATAAACCACACCTACATATGCAAACTAAGAGTTATTTTGAGCTCAAATTGCATATAAGTCAAATAAACTACCACATATAATTCCTCCCAAATTACTAAAACCCACAAATTAATCACTATATAAACCATTGCAAGAGCTAATGTAGCAATGAGAGATGGAAAGGACAAAGTTGCTTACGTTTGTGATCACTTGAATGGATGGGGGACTTCAAATCTTGACAATACTTGGGCAAAATGTGCCATAAGCTCGAGGAACAGGTGAAGAATAGAGAGGAGAGGAGAAAGGGGAAAACAGTGCGAGATCGATCGCGGGTGGATGAAGGGTTTATATAGAACGACCTTTAGTACACTGGTTCGTGGCACGAACCGGTACTAAAGGTGTTACCCTGCCATCACTCTCTTTAGCACCGGTTCATGTCATGAACCGGTACTATTGAGAGCAGTCCGCCTAGCCATTGGAACCGACACTAATGGTCACATTAGTGCTGGCTCAAATACAAACCGGGACTAATGAGATGAACATTAGGCCTTTTTTGTACTAATGCAGGGAGCTACTTCTGTGGAGATAGGTGTTAACTCAAACATAGTAATGCCAATGTGCAAGTGCTCCTTACGGTAGTGTTAAAGTGCTTGACATGCAGGGGTCCGCAGGATCATATATAGCATCCGATGTACTCTTCCTATTTAAGAGCAAAAGTAGTATCACCATTCACACACAAATAAAATCCTACTCCCGCCAGAGGAAAAGTGATGAATACAGTGAAAGTTATTGCAACACATCTCATATGTCGCGCCATGCACAAAAAAACTACTTAGGGTTAAGAAGCATCAGAGTTTGCGCTCGTGAATGGAGTGCAGCGAATCTGCACCCGGGCTCAGCTGCACCCCCGCTCACGGAAAAAATCAAAACAAATACAAAACAAATTCAAAAAATTCCAAATTTTTTGTGTGTAATAGATAATTAGATGCGTGAGGTTCGCTGAAAAACTCAACTCGTTTGGACATTTGAGCAAGTCTGTGCAAAAAAGACAAAATCGGGGTCTGTAAAAAAGTTTACTGTTCATGAGCTGTTTTGACCCGATTTGTCTTTTTTGCCGAGACCTACTCAGATATCCAAATGAATTGAAATTTGGAGCGGGCCTCACTCATCAAATTATCTACCACATAAAAAAATTGGATTTTTTTGAATTTTTCTAGTATTTGTTTTGAATTTTTTTCTGACCGGGAGCAGCTGAGCCCGGGCTCCAGGATGAATTATCGCTCATGAATGTAGCTAGTCAAGTGTTTGGAGTTTACATTAAAAAAAATTAGGGCTCGTTTGGATTGTGCCTACATACACCAGCCCTACCAAACCGTGTGCGTACCAAAATTATCGGCAAACAAATTCAACGCGAGGGAAATCCACGGTCATAAAAACTCGAGGGTCAACCAAAACTTCGGCTCAGTTTGAAAAATTGGGGTCAGGTAAACACATGCTCATAGTGCTATGTTTGTTTACTGAGTGGTGCAATACTAACACAATATACGTAGCTTGCGCATGATATTGTATGCCGGCCCGTACGCATCCCATGTTTGGAACACCATGCATACATCTTTAAATGGAACAACCTAGTATATTATCTCTGGTCCGTAATATCAATCCCGGATGATATCCCAGAGTCATAAAACTTAAGAAATATTTGATAAAAGTATAACATACTTGATCTCAGACATTTAAACAATAGACTAATCTGTAGTGTGTTTTTCTATTAATCCATCTCTTACATAAAAATTGTAAGGCATCTAAGTTTTTTCCTAAGTCAATGCTTTTTTTCCCTCTGTCGTCGAAAAGTGTACATATATAAATTTTAAGAAAGATTGTAGAGTGGAGTAGAAAATGAATTGGGAAGGTGCAAGCCACCATCTCTCTCATCTTTAACTACCCCACCTCCAATGAGATAGTGCGTGTAGAAAGTGAGGAGATCATTAGTTAAATGTTATTGGTCTTGATTCATGTGTGATGAAAGAGAAACATTTTTTTCTACTTGAAAGTGCATTGAGAAGATAGAAGGAGGGAGAGCAGTGATTCGTGCTTAGGCCCATCTGCACCGCGGTGAAGACAAATTCAAAACAAATACTAGAAAAGTTCGAAAAAAATCCCAAAAAAATGCCCAACGGATAATTTGGTGTGTGGGATGCGCTCCAAATTTAGAACATTTGGACCTTTGAGTAGCTCTGGCAAAAAAGACAAATTTGGGGTCTGTAATTTTTTTTATTTTCATGTGCTATTCTAATCCAATTTGCCTTTTTTAGCTACTCGTATGTCCAAATGATCTGAAATTTGGAGCCCATCTCATGCACCAAATTATCTACCTCGAATTTTATTTGGAAGTTTGTAATTTGTTTGAATTTTTTGTGAATTGTTTCTTGACCGAGTGCTCAGAAATGAATATTCATAGAAATATACTCTTTTGTGGACCAATTTTGATTGCTAAACTTACACTTATTTAAGGATGGAGAGAGTAAGTTTGATCAAGTGTGTTGAAAAATAATCAATACAATAAAACTGGCGTGAAAAATATTTTCCTCGTGTACTTTTCAATATTGTAGTTATTAATATATATTTATTTTAAAATTTGTTCAAACTTAGAAAACTTTGATTTAGGACAAAAATTATAACACCTTAGAGCATCTTCAATATAAGATGCAAATATGGAGATGTAAAAATTTACATCTTCAAAATGTACTTTTTGCATATCCAAAAAAGGACCAACTCCAACGGATGATGCAAAACATAGATGTAAAAGTGCAACTCGAATAGGTGATGTAAACTGGAGATGCAAAACCGGCCAGCGGCCGTGCGGCCGCTATAGCTGCTGTTGAGGTGCAGTACAGCCATTGTACAGCCGCACTAATTGAAATAAACATTAGATAATAAACTTAAAAATTGCACATGTCTACAATATACAATTATTACATAGTTCATCAGATCCACAAGATTAAATGCAACACACATGCAACATAGTTATGCACAATACACAAACAAATAAATGAAACTAGGCGCCTCTTTCGCCAAGATATTTCCAATACTCCTCCAACAGATCCTTCTGAACTTGATCGTGCACATCGGAGTCTCTAATTTCATTGTACACCTTCATGAAGCGTTTGATTCGCTCCTCTTTTCTCATGGGCATAAAGCGTATGCCCATCAAGTGATAGAAGGTGTAATCTAAACATTGTCCATGCTCATTCTTAATGATCATGTTATGCATGATCACGCAAGTAGTCATGATATACCAAATGGTTTTTTGATCCTAGAATGTAGATGGTCCTCGCACAATAGCAAATTGAAATTGCAAAATCCCAAAAGTCATGTCAACATCTTTCCTAGCCGCCGCTTATGCATTGTGAAAGATGAGTTCTTTCTTACCTTGGTGTTTTGCAATTGGCTTGACAAAAGTACTCCACCTACAGTAGATGTCATCCGCAAGATAGTACCCGTAGTTATATGTGCGGCCATTTGCTTCAAAGGTCACCGGTGATGCTTCTTCATTTTCTAACTTGGAAAAAAGAAGTAACCGGTCGAGCACGTTAATGTCATTGCAAGATCCAGGCATCCCAAAATACGAATACCAAATCCATGTTTCTTGATCAGCAACGACCTCAATAATGATAGTGTTATCCTTCCCACGACCCTTGAACTGTCCATGCCATTCTCTTGAGCAAATTTTCCACTTTCAATGCATGCAATCGACGGACCCTACCATATAACTGGAAACCCATGAGCTTTGTTCATCTCCAACAACCTCTGAGTGTCCTGAGCATTGGGAGATCTCAAATACTCTGCACCAAACACTTCTACAATAGCCTTTGCAGATTGTTTGACATAGAAGATAGAAGTGCTCTCTGCCATCGCCAAGTTGTCATCAATGTAGTCTGCAGGAACACTGTAGGCCATCATGCACAACGCGGCGGTGACCTTCTGTTCGGTGCTATGTCCAAGCAACCCTGCACAATTCCTCCTCTGCTCGAAGGATCGATCATACTGCTTCGCGGAATTGCAAATGTGGATGAACAAGTCTTTGGACATTCTCAACCCGTGTCAAAAGTTCCTCTCCGGAAAAATGGGTGGTGAACCGAAGTAGTTGGCGCATCAACCTCTTGTGTGCATCAACCCATTCTCTCTGAATGAACGCACGACCATACACGGAACCACCGTGCTTTGGCTTTCTTCCCCTTGTGCATTGCCACTAGCATTGCATTCTCCTCTTCTTCGTTTAAATCAAATTCCTCATCTGACGAGGAATCATCCACGAAATACAAGTCACATGAGTTCATCTACAATGCGGAAAATCACCAACAAACTACTTTCCACCCCTAACAAGAAAATGTCAAGTTTCAACATTTTTTACCTTCGGGAATTTCGTCAAACACCTTGCTTGTGGGGTGGACGAAATCGACCGGCTAAGGGTTGGGAAGCCGTCGGCGGTGGTGGGTGCGGGCGACGACGGCTGCATGGCAGAACAGATGGTCACACGTCGGCGGGAGCTCCGCGCGGCAGGCGGGCGGCTTCGCACGGCCGGAAGAATGGACGAGCCTCGCGGCTGTCGGCGGGCGGAGTGGCGCGCCTCCAATAACTCCGGCGGGGGGTCAAGGCTTGGATGAAGCCTACCCCATCGTAGACCTCGCCAGGGAAGGCGTTTAAGCCAGCCATAGCCACCGAAGAAGCTTGGACTCGGCGGCGGCCGAAAGTAAATCGGTGGCTCTAGACGGCGGGCCGGCGAGGCAGGCGGAGAGGGACGGGGGGTGGGCAGAGTCGCCGCTGGCCGGGTGGCCGTCGCGCGGGGGGGGGGGGGGGGGCGTCGATTTGGTGCGGATTTGGGCAGGTGGAGGCTGGTCTCACGGAAGGGAAAGGAACTGGCAGTTGGGCGGTTGGCGGGCCGTCGCGTTTTTATATCTTCTGTAGGTGGAGATTCAAATTTGCACTTCGAGGTGTTGTAGTTTACATCTCCGGGAGGCGGAGATGTATTTTTTCTTTGCATCTACATCATCTGTTGGAGAGGTGTTTTTGGCCCTCGGACATGCAAAAGTTAGGTATTTTCGCATCTATATCTTCTATTGAAGATGTTCTTATGTTTTTCCAAGGGAGGGAGTAGAAGTAAGGGTTATAATATTTCACCACTCCGGTTGTTCGCCTCATATGTATGCACATTGGCACCGCTACACTTTCTTCTACTTTCTCCACACTATTTAAATAAGGTTCTAGAGACGCCGGTGAGCTCCCCCGACTTATCGTCCGTCTTCCACCTCACCTCATCGCTTCTTCTTCCCCATCGTCTTGCACAACCATCTGTGTTGTAAGATAAGACTGATGTGTGAACGAACGACCGTCCTTATATTCGTGGAACAACAAAACTACATCATGGTGAGCAACATTAACGAGCGCAAGAAAACAAAATCATATGGTGACCAGGAATTAAAAACCACAACCAAACACCAATAGTACAGTACATCAACCTCTCACTGATATTCCCATCCCATCGATAGCCAGCAGGAAGAGCAGGGGTACGCTAATTCATTCGTCATCACACGCAGGTGGCATCCTAGAGCTGCTTGCCAGCGCAACTCCGGATAACGCACCGCTGACACAATGCAAAGCCGAACAGCCGTGGTGCTGCTGGTTCAATCTCCCCGTGGCCGCCGTCACAGTGGCCGCCGACGCCTGATCTTGCACCGTGACATCGTCCGGCCGCGATACACCCAATATAAAGACGGACGGCTGTGGTGCCATCTCCTCCGCCACCCGTCGTCACAGCGGCCGCCGGCAACTCACCTTGCACCGTGATGCCGGCCGGTGGTGGACCCAACGCGGTGTCGGATGGCTGTGGCGCCATCTGCCCCGTCGCAGCCTGCCGCTGCGCGGTGGCTCGCTTGTTGCTGCGTCTCACTCCCACGTAGCCCGTAACCTCGCGGTACCGGCGGAGATGCTCAGTGAGGGGCCCGACGTAGTTGCTGTAGCCGAGGATGTCGAAAGCTTTGATCACGTGGAGGCCAGTCATTTTCTTCTTGCCGTCCATTCCGCGCTCCTCTTCGGCCTGGACGGTGACCATGTTGATGAACTCCTTGACACACCGGTCCACGAGGGCTGTGGCATCTGGGTGGATCCTGGCGCGCGGGTCCATCGGCAGGGCGCCTCGCATGATGTTTTCCAGGTTGTTGGGCCAGAACGCCGGCGTCTCCCTCGACTTGCCTGCGTGCGCGTTATACTATGTCACTACATGTATGACCGGAAACCATATGTGTAAGAATACATGAGCCTTCTCTTAAAGAAAGAGAATACACGAGCCATATAACGAAAAGTATTGTAGATCAAAATCTTAAGGCCTTGTTCGGTTGTATTGGGTTTGAGAGGAATCAAAGGGAATTGTGAGGGATTAAATTTTTTGTAGGTCAAATTCCTCCAGAATCCACTTCCACTAGTAAAAAAAAGGGTTTTCGTTCGGGCCTGGCCAGCCCATTAGTCCCGGTTCTGCCACGAACCGGAACCAATTGATGCATTCGACCCGGTTCGTGAGCCCAGGGGGCCGGCCGGGGCCTTGTGGGCAGTGGTCCCGGTTCGTCTTGGCCCATTTGCCCCGGTTCTTGGCACGAACCGGGACCAATGGGCCTCGCTCCTGGCCCACAATCATAGGTCCCGGTTCTTGCCTCGAACCGGGACAGAAGGCTGGGCTTTAGTCCCAGTTCTAGCCACGAACCGGGACCAATGAGTTTCCTATATATACCCCACTGCCGGCGAGCAGAGCACTCCACAGTGCTTTGTTTTTTGCTGGCGGCGAGGAAGGGCATTTGGGTGCTCTAGCTCACCTCTTATGCACGTGAGGTGTTCGATGAAATGCCCGAGCCACATTAGTTAAGCTTTCTCCTCTCGAAGCTCGACCTCGGAGCTCCAGTTTTTTTGAGATTTGTCTAGGTTTAGCGGTCCGTCAAGCCCCGTCCTCGTCTTCACCGCCGTCAATCGCCCGTGCTGATCTTGTCGCCGGCACCACCGTGGTGAGCCTCTTGTTCTTATCTTCTTTCTGAAAGAAAAAAATCTTACTTCAGATAGATACTTGTCTAATTTTCTTACTTTTGACACACATAATTATATATAATGCACGCAGATGAACCGGCAATGGATGTACGGTGATAGACACACCTCTGAGTACATTAAGGGCGTGCGTAAATTTCTCGAAGTGGCTGAGGCAAACATGCAGAATGGTTTTATGTGTTGTCCATGCCCTGATTGTGGGAATACGAGGTCTTACTCTGACAAGAAAATCATTCACACCCACCTGCTTTATAAGGGTTTCATGTCACACTATAATGTTTGGATGAAGCACGGAGAAACAGGGGTTATAATGGAAGACAACGAAGAAGAAGAGGACGATGACAACTATGTGCCCCCTGAATACAGTGATGCTGCAAAGGGGGAAGCTGAAGATCAAGAGGAACCAGACGATGTGCCCGATGATGATCTCCGCTGGGTCATTGTTGATGCAAGGGAAAAGTGCGAAAGTGAAAAGGAGAAGCTGAAGTTCGATTGCATGCTAGAGGATCGAAAAAAAGGGTTGTACCCCAATTGCGAAGATGGAAACACAAAGCTCGGTACCGTACTGAATTGCTGCAGTGGAAGGAAGAGAATGCTGTGCCTGACAAAGGATTTGAGAAGTTACTGAAAATATTGAAAAAGAAGCTTCCAAAGGATAACGAATTGCCCGACAGTACGTACGCAGCAAAGAAGGTCGTATGCCCTCTATGATTGGAGGTGGAGAAGATACATGCATGCCCTAATGACTGCATCCTCTACCGCGGTGCGTACAAGGATTTGAACGCATGCCCGGTATGCGGTGCATTGCGGTATAAGATCAGACGAGATGACCCTGGTGATGTTGAGGGCGAGCCCCGCGGAAAGAGGGTTCCTGCGAAGGTGATATGGTATGCTCCTATAATACCATGGTTGAAACGACTGTTCAGAAACAAAGAGCATGCCAAGTTGATGTGATGGCACAGTGAGGACCGTAAGAAAGACGGGAAGTTGAGAGCACCCGCTGACGGGTCGCAGTGGAGAAAAATCGAGAGAAAGTACTGGGCTCAGTTTGCAGGTGACCCAAGGAACGTATGGTTTGGTTTAAGCGCGGATGGCATTAATTCTTTCGGGGAGCAGAGCAGCAATCACAGCACCTGGCCCGTAACTCTATGTATGTATAACCTTCCTCCTTGGATGTGCATGAAGCGGAAGTTCATTATGATGCCAATTCTCATCCAAGGCCCTAAGCAACCCGGCAACGACATTGATGTGTACCTAAGGCCATTAGTTGAAGAACTTTTACAGCTGTGAAATGGAAACGGTGTACGTGCGTGGGATGAGCACAAACAGGTGGAATTTAACCTGCATGCCTTGCTGTTTGTAACCATCAATGATTGGCCCGTTCTCAGTAACCTTTTAGGACAGACAAACAAGGGATATCACGCATGCACGCACTGTTTAGCTGATACCGAAAGTATATACCTGGACAGATGCAGGAAGAATTTGTATCTGGGCCATCGTCAATTTCTCCCGACGAACCATCAATGTTGAAAGAAAGGCAAGCATTTCAAAGGCGAGGCAGATCATCAGAAGAAGCCCGCCATGCATACCGGTGATCACGTACTTGATATGGTCTCTGATTTACACGCAATATTTGGAAAGAGTCCCGGCGGACTAGCTGTTCCGAATGACGCTGAGGGACGCGCACCCATGTGGAAGAAGAAATCTATATTTTGGGACCTACCCTACTTGAAAGAACTAGAGGTACGCTCTTCAATCGACGTGATGCACATGACGAAGAACCTTTGCATGAACCTGTTAGGCTTTCTGGGCGTGTACGGGAAGACAAAAGATACCCCTGAGGCATGGGAGGACCTGCAACGTTTGCACGAAAAAGACGGCATGCCTCCAAAGCAGTATGAAGGTCCTGCCAACTACACTCTTACCAAAGAAGAGAAGGAAAACTGTTTTGAATGCCTACTCAGTATGAAGGTCCCGATTGGCTTCTCGTCGAATATAAAGGGAATAATAAATATTTCAGAGAAAAAGTTCCAGAACCTAAAATCTCATGACTGCCACGTGATTATGACGCAATTGCTTCCGGTTGCATTGAGGGGCCTTCTACGGAAAACGTCCGATTAGCCATTGTGAAGCTATGTGCATTCCTCAATGCACTCTCTCAGAAGGTGATCGATCCAGATATCATACCAAGGCTAAGGAGTGATGTGGCGCAATGTCTTGCCAGTTTTGCACTACAAGAAATATGTCAACTTGTGACCCTCACTATTGGCCGCTGAAAGGTCATTGTTTTTCATTTGTGACCTTTTTTTGACCAAAAACAGAAATTCAAAAGCTGGCGGTCGTAAACTGAAACTAACGACCTTCTGTAAAAGGTTGTTGGTTCCATGACCAAATTTTTGGTCACTAGCAAGCTCCCCAAGCCACATAGGGATCCAGCGTGGCAAGCTGACATGGATAAGAATCAGCCCGATCCAATTCGATGTTTTACATGGGCCGAGCCCAACAATTCAGCCTATTTGTTTTTTTTTCTCATATTAATTTTGGCTAGGTAGATGGACCAAGCCCAACAATTAAGCCTTCTCATTTTGGGGCAGTGGCCTTTTCCGCTAGAAAGTTTTAGTTTTTTTGTAATATAAAAAAGGTCCACTAGTCAAATGGGTCTCAGATGTCAGGCTCAGGTACGTGGGTCCCAGCTAGCAACTTCATATTCTTCATATTTCAATTTAACAGTAAATAAATAACCAATATTTAAATTGTCACAAACAAAACGCACACATAATACTCCAAATATTATCAACCAGATTCAGTACAGAGCTCCTATTGTACAAATAACATATACTTTACAAGCTCTACACATAAGAAGCTCTAACATATACAAGCTCTACACGTGATACTTCAAACATTCTCCAGAAGCTCTACAAGTATGGCAATCACAGTTACAAGCTCCACATGTGTAATAACTAGATACAGTTACAAGCTATGTTCTTCAGCATGGAGCTTCTTCGATAACAATCACAAACTAGGCACCTACTCCTGTTAGGATTGGGCCAACAGAACGGTGATATGCCTTCCACGGTCACCCTGATACATGAATCAACAGAGAAGAATTAGGAAAACTGGAGCCAATATAGCAAGAAGAGACCATTCAAAAAATGACAGCTATTTATATTAGAATGACGACACAAATTCAGCTAGTACCATGATTTTTGTTCTCCGGCTAGTTAAAATGAGATACTCATTCATACAAGAAAACAGAGAAAAATATGAATATGTATTGCACAAGTGTGAGTCGTGCAAAAAACTTCACTACACCAAATTGCACCTAAACAATAATACCATTCTGCTACCACATCCATCCATTCAACAGGCAAGATCAAACATTACTAGTCAGAGTACGTAGGCTTAACATCACTAACATCACAAATGCACGAGAGAATAAAGGGAACCAAGAGAGATACCTAAGGATGATAGCATCGTGATGATTTGTATTGAGTTAGCATCTGTGAGGAGGTGAATTATCGCCATGGTGTGCTTGATGATGCACACAGCCATGATCTTCTTGCCACCGTTGCATCCATGCGCTAGATGAGGGGGGTACCAATGCATTCAAGCAGAACAAAATCACCATCGTTAACCCATAACATTAACTACAAACTAAGTATGTATCAAGTAACAATAAAAACAAGTTGAGAAAAACACAGAAAATAATTACTTCATGTCATGCAGAGTTCAAACTGAATAAACACATGCAAAGTTCAAACCAAATAAACATATGCATGATATTTTACTACAGATGAAAGAAGGAAAACATCTATAAGGTTAGGAGAGCTTAATAAAGACATAGAGAGAGAGAGAGAGAGAGTAAATGTTCTCAGGTTAGCCTTAACATGGCAGCCTAACTTGTACTTAATTTTGAGCAAACATACATATCAATACAGGGTTAGGCAAGACAGTAAAGAAAGACATAGGTGCTAGAGTTAGAAAACACTGGTGATACAAGTAGCATAAGCATAATACAACACGGTATATTTGTTGTGTGGATATATACATATAATTGGCCATCACTTTATCTTCCAAATTAATAGTTACCACAGTGAAAACCTTGACAAGAGAAGATAAACTTTGACAACACAAGGTGAGATGAAAGATAGCAAACAACACATGCCAGCCATCAATTTTTATTCTACTGAACAAATTGGACAACAACCACCTATTTTGTAACAACTTCAGTTAACTTGGGAGAAATCCAACCAAACCAATTGATAAACAAAATTCTACTGAATTTTGGGGCAACAAGCAAGCAACTTAATTGGCAAACAATGAAATCAAGCATGTAAGAAAATTTGGAGCAGCACCAAATCAGGGACCAAGTCTAGGAAACCAAAATAAGGAGATGCAGAGGGAGGCCTTAACCTAGAGTTGCAGCTTCCCCGCAGCTAGTGATGTTGCAGGGACCTAGGCGTCTCCTCTCCCTGCATCCAAGTTGAGTTGGTGATGTTGCAGCCGTGCAGCTGCTCCTGCACATCAGGGAAGGGAATGGAAGGTAAGGTCAAAATCTGGAGCCAATATATTATGAACATTTCATTCAGAAAATGAACAAGTTCATTAGAATGATAACACAAATTCAGCTACGACAATGCTTCGTTCTCCATCTAGTTCAAATGAGATACTCATTCATACAAGGTGACAAAAGAAAATAAATCATTTTACTAATAGCATGCAAAGTATCAATGTTTTGTTCTTATCATCTTATTCTTATGCATAAAGCAACTAAGGAAATCTGACCAAATAATCAACAACTCCATAAACCAAAACTTCAGGACTAAATAAGAACACTAATCTTTTTGTGAAAAATGGACTGGATAATTGGTGTTTCGTACATAGACTCCAAATGGAAAGGACACATGACCTTTCGCGCAAACAGGGGGAAAAGGAGGCTGAAATGTCTAAAAAAGACTATAGCAGTACCTAATTAATGCTGCAACTTAATTTTTAATTTTTCCTAAGGAAGTGGAGGGTGACAAATTATAGAAGAAAGAAGTAGAATCATAGGCTATAAGGTAGTAGTGTAGCCATCTATGGCAAGGTAGCAAGAATTTGCCAAAGGAAGTTGGCACATTCCCTGCATCTTGTCAGCCCCTGTGATCCCACCCACCACGGGGCCAAGAAGAGGAGCACTAACTAGTCTAGAGCTGGCCAAATATGCGAACGAATCATACTAGTTCGTAGAAATTAGGCTACAACAGATCATTGATGGTAAATTACAGAAGAAAAAAGAACATCTACTGCGGTGGCGAGGCAGTAAATGAGGTAGGTAGAGCAGAGTAGGGGACCTTTTGGATATCTCTCATAGCGTACACTTATGATCTCAAACAAACAGATGGATATAGCATCAGTCATGCAAATGGAAGAAAAATAGGGGGTTTGCGGCAACTTACAGCATATCGATCAGCATGTCCGTCATCTCGATTCTGAAAGGGTCCCTCGGATCCATCTGCTTTATGATGTTGACGAGTTTCTGCGCCATCAAGCAAATCCCGTTGTACCTGCAGCGACACAGCCATCACAGGATCAATCACAGGGCAGCCATCAAGAAAATCCCGTTTACACTTCAATGGTGTAGCATTCCAGAGTGCAGACTATGCCCATCAAGCCAAAAACAAATCCTATCACCACCACCGAGTTTTTGACAGCAAGGGAAACTACAACATGTTCTAGGAATAGCTGCAAAATTCCACCGAGTTTTGGACAGCAAGGGCACTCACTGACGATGGTCTGGCGGTAGGCCTGCACCACGGCCCTGCCGACGACAGCGCTGCACATGACGAGGAGCTGCCCGAGGAGCCGTCCGGCGGAGGAGGTCAGTGTCGCCGCCGTCCAGCCAACACATGCGAGCACGCCAATCTACGCCAGCACGAATGGCCTTGGAGTCGAGACGAGGTCTCTTGTGCACCTGTGTATAGAGAACCGGCCGCATCAGGGCAGGGGAGAGAGCAAACCAAATCGGGACTGAGGCATAGAGAGGAGACCTTGAGGACACGACACCGAGGATGGTCAGAACCCGCAACCGGAGCATGCATGAATCCATGCCTCCCAGCACCAGCCACGGGCCTGCACCATGGATCTCGACTATGGGAGCGATGGTGGCGGTGGTGGCATCCGGGTCGTGCAGGCCTAATCTGAGGCCAGGGAGGCGCCAATCGGATCTGGTCGGAGCGATGCGAGCCCCTTGCTGCATGGTGCCGTGTGTGGCGGCGGCGTGCCATACAGGAAAGAGAGGCTAATGTGGGAGGGAGAGGGGAGGGGGAGCTCGATCTGAGGGAGGGAGACGGCGGTGGCAGGGATCGAGGGGAGCGCCGTCGATGGCAGCGGCGAGGAGATGGGGGAGGAGGGGTGCGATGGGAGGAGGGGATCAATGGGATCTGGGTAGGGTTTGGGTAGGTGGATGCGGGTGGGGTTTTCTTTTTCATTTTCTTTTTTTTTCTATACATAAATGGATGAATGTGGTATGGAGAGATGGATGGATGGGCGCGTCATCGATCCGTGTGACAACGAATTCCACCAATGCGAATAGAGCACATATAATTGTGTTTTTTCTATTGTTTTCCTTCTACTTTTTCACATGAAAAAATCAAATATTGATCTCACATTGTGCACAAGAGTGCATCTTCAAATGTCAACCAATGTTGCGTAAGAAAGTTTCATTTTCTTTAGATGAAAACTCAATTTTCGATTTTTCGAGTGCCCAAAATGGGTTTAATTGTGAAGGGCCTACCAAATATTTGTTGCAAAATTGGACCAAATCATTTTTTAAAATATTAGGTCATATTTAATGCACAATTGATCAAATGGTTGGGTGTCAGAAGCTTTTATCCACCTCTCGTGAAAAAGATAAATTTCTGCCGATTCAGCAGGAAGCGGGTCAAATTTGAACTGCAGCTACCTCGTAGTTTCCTCTTTATTTTTTCCAAAAATCATTTCTAGGTACAAAAGTATCTTTTTAATCAAAGAAACACCAAAATTTTTTCAAGATTCAACCACTAGCTAGGAACGATCATTCCCGCCGTTTTGACCGCATTTTGAAACAGGCATAAAAAATTCAAAAAAATTGGAAAACCTTCGCATTGTGTCATTATATGTGACCAAGTTACCAGGAAAAATAATAAACTTGTAATACTGCAATTCTTTCAAAAAAGTGTTCTCAGAAATGAGCTATCATGTGTGAAGACTCATGGCTTTCAACACAAATGCTCAGTCTTATGGCCACATTCATGGCATAGTTTGTTCAAATGATCTAATATTTTGCACAAGGGTGCATATTGGAATGACAAACAATGTTGCCTAAGGAAGTTTTCATTTTCTTTGGACAAAAAATTCATTTCCCATTTTTCGAGTGCTCAAAACGGTTTTTTTATGAAGGGCCTACCAAATATTTGCTGCAAAATTGGACCAAATCATTTTTCTAAAATACTAGGCCATATTTAATGCACAATTGACCAAATGGTTGGGTGTAAAAAGTTTTGATCCACCTCTGGTGAAATAGACAAATTTTCGCCGATTCATTTGAAAGCGGGTCAAACTTGAACTGCGGCTGCCTTATAGTTTGCTATTTATTTTTTACAAAAATCATTTCTAGGTACAAAAGTATCTATTTAATAAGAGAAACACCAAAAAAATTCCAACATTCAACCACTAGCTAGGAACGGTCATTCCCGCCGTTTTGACCGCATTTTGAAACGGGCATAAAAAATAAAAAAAATAAAAAATTGGAAACCTTCGCATTGTGTCATTATATGTGACCAGGTTACTAAGAAAAATAATAAACTTGTAATACAACAATTCTTTTAAAAAAGTGTTCCCAGAAATGAGCTATCATGTGTGAAGACTCATGGCTTTCAACCCAAATGCTCAATCTTATGGCCACATTCATGGCATAGTTTGTTCAAATGATCTTATATTGTGCACAAGGGTGCATATTGGAATGGCAAACAATGTTGCCTAAGGAAGTTTTCATTTTCTTTGGACGAAAAATCAATTTTCCATTTTTCGAGTGCCCAAAATGAGTTTTTTTTGTGAAGGACCTACCATATATTTGTTGCAAATTTGCACCAAATCAATTTTATAAAATACTAGGACATATTTAATGCAAAATTGACAAAATGGTTGGGATTCAAAAGTTTAGATCCACCTCTCGTGAAAAAGACAAATTTCCGTCGATTTAGGAGGAATCGGGTCAAATTTGTACTGGAGCTGCCTTATAGTTTGCTCTTTATTTTTTTCAAAAATAATTTCTAATTACACAAGTATCTATTTAATAAGAAATAAATGGTTTGGAGGTGATACGTTGATGTTTGGATGGTGGCCCAGGCCCCAACTCCAAAGCGCGTAGACTCGCATGCCCGCCGCGTGGTCACCGCGTGACTGTGGCGTTGCCATGCGTTATGGGCAGCCTAGGCATGTCTAGTAGGTTGGGAACTCCCCAAGTATATGCTAGAAAGAAGATAACAATAGAAGAATCTCACGAGGAGACCGAACTATGCTCAAACATGAATTAGCAGCCAAGTGTTTGATTAGCGGTACGGGAAATTCACAAGGCTAATGGGCCTGAGTTTTGGCTGAGTATGATCATCTACTAGGGAGACTGTCTTGGCAAATTTTCAGCTCAAATGGAAGAGTTTGGATGGCACTTGCTTTGCAAAGTACCACATTGGGCAGAAATATGGATGTTGAAGCTGGGCTCGAACTAATAGGAAATCACTATAGAAAATTGATACCATTTGGACATGCCAAAGTGGTACTTCCTTCACAATGCTCTTCTCTGGACAGAAACTTGGGAAGATTAGCGAGATAAATTTGATTAATAAAATGAGCTCAAATTTGGTGTAGGTAGGTTACATAAGTATGGTCTTGCCCTGGTAAATTTTCAGATCATTTGGGTAAGCCTATCTAGTACTTACTTCACAAAGCTTCTCTCGAGATCAAAACTTTGGGAATTTTCTGAGAAAAAATTACCAGGAAAATGGAGCTGAATATTATCATGTGGCAATGATTTGAGTATGGAAGAGTGACCAAAAAGTTTGAGGGTAATAGGATTAGTCTAGATAACACTTGCTTTGCAACGTGCCAATTTGGCCATAAAATATAAATTGAACCTGGGCTCACATAGATGATTTGACTGAGCTGCAATTTGGAGTAGGATGATAATTTGGGCATATGAAGGAACTGTATAAATTTCATGTCATTTGGATATATAAAATGGTACTTCCTTCACAAAGCTTCTAGCTGAACAAAAACTTTGGAAATTTGCCGAGGAACATTTACTAGGAAAATGGAGCTGAATTTTGTCACAAGGCAATGATTTGGATAGGAAAGAGTGCCCAACAAGTTTGATGTCAATCAAATAAATATAAATAGCACTTCCTTCACAAAGTGTTGTTCTGAACAAAATATGAAAAATGAATATTGTTGAATTATATTTGAACTAGGTGAGGAAGGTTTTTTACACATTTGACGAAGATATGATCCAAAGAATTTATGAGAATTTTTTGGGAATTTTGGGAATAACAGAAATATAGGTTGCTTCACAACCTAGGGCAAAAATTGACACATGGACATGACACATAGGCAAAACTGATGAGGTGGCGCCTAGTCATAGCAATAAGTACCAATGCATCCACGTTCACAACCTCATGACCATTTATATTGGTCGTAATCAGGTAGAAAATAAGGTCATAGACCACTCTTTTCTGCGTTATGACCATTTGGTGTAAGGCAATTTCAGGGTTGAGCCCTTCCAAGCGAAATGGCCGTGGATTTACGACCAATTTAGCTGGGGTCACTAAGAGAAGGTCACTAGTTGACATATTTCTTGTAGTGTCGAGTTGGTGTTTCCACCATCCTTCAATATCATGACGCACGTCCTAGTTCATTTAGTCGACGAGATTGTCATTCTGGGCCCCGTATTTCTACATAATATGTTCCCCTTTAAGAGGTTCATGGGAGTCCTAAAGAAATATGTCTGTAACCGTGCTAGGCCAGAAGGAAGCATCTCCATGGGCCATCAAACAGAGGATGTCATTGGGTTTTGTGTTGACTTCATTCCTGGCCTTAAGAAGATAGGTCTCCCTAAATCGTGGTATGATGGGAGACTGACTGGAAAAGGCACGCTAGGAGCGGACTCAATAATATGCAGGGACGGGCATTCTTGGTCTCAAGCACACTACACAGTTCTACAGAACTCTACCTTGGTGACCTCGTATATCGATGAACACAAGAACAGTCTGCGCTCCAAACACCCGGAGTAGTGTGACGACTGGATTACATGTGAACACATCATGACTTTCAGCAATTGGTTGGAAACACGTCTCAGAGGTGACAACATTTTTTGTGATGATATGTACTCGTTGTCCAGGGGACCATCTTCGACTGTATTGACTTACAAAGGATACGAGATAAATGGGAGTACATTTTACACGATCGCCCAAGATCAAAAGAGCACCAATCAGAACAGCGGTGTCCGCCTTGATGCAGCAACCGAGAGGGGAAAGGACACATATTATGGTTACATAGTGGACATATGGGAACTTTACTACGGACATGATTTTAAGGTCCCTTTGTTTAAGTGCAAATGGGTCAATCTGTCAGGTGGCGGGGTACAGGTAGAGCCATAGTACGGAATGACAACAGTGGATCTGAACAATCTTGGGTACACTGACGAACCATTCGTCCTAGCCAATGATGTGGCACAGGTTATCTATGTGAAGGACATGTCTACCAAACCGAGAAAAAGAAAAGATAAGGAAGCGAATACATCATACGATGAGCCAAAGCGCCACATAGTTCTTTCAGGAAAAAGGGACATCGTGGGAGTGGAGGGAAAGACATACATGTCCGAAGGTTATGAAAAGTTTCATGAAATTCCTCGCTTCAAAGTCAAGGCTTCCCCAAGCATCCTGATAAACGATGAATATTATCCATGGTTACGGTACAATAAGCAAAGCACACAAGCGAAGAAAAAGTGAAGACTTTCTGTCCACAACTATTATGATGATACCATGCCAACTTTCAACCTTTTCCTAGTTCATTTGAAATGCATGTTGTAACAGACGATTTTCCGTATGAAACCCTGATATCTCGAAACAGATTGTGCATTTTGTTGAAATGCTTTGAATGTTGCATTTTATAAACCTATAGTATTATTGAAACTAAAATCATATAGAATTTATGCAACTAAAATTATATAGAAATTTCATAAAGAACTTTTTTGTTACAAACTTTAATAGCAAAAAAAATTATCATAAAATAAATTAAATAAGTAATTAGAAACAAAATAATCTAAACTTTAATAAAATATATAAGTAGAAACAAAATAAAATAAAATAAAATAAACTTTAATAACATAAATAAAATTTATGAAACTAAAATTATCAAAGTATTTTCTGTTCAAAACAGCACAAGCAACATCTAGTATTATTGAAACTAAAATTACATATAAAATTGATGCAACTAAAATTATCAAAGTATTTTCTGTTCAAAATCATTAAAAGGAAAAAGAATTTTCATAAAGAACTTTTTTGGTTAGAAACTTTAATAGCAAAATAAAATAAAATAAGTTTTTGTTGTAAGTAGAAAGAAAACAAAATGAATAAAGAAAAAAAGAAAACAAAAAAACAGGGAAAAAATAAAAAATATGCCACCTACTGGGCCTCCACGTCGTGAATACGACTAGAAACTCATCCATGGGCCAGGATTCAGGCCCGCAGAAGGCCCAATAGGCCCATCGGGCATACTAGTGACAATTAGGCCCGAAATCTTGCAATGGATAGGAGCTCGAGAGGGGTGTGGCAGTGGGGCTTATAAACCACTACGCGCCCCTCTCAGCTAGCGAGGTGGGACTAAACATTTGGGCACGGGCAGAACGAGGCCTTTGGTCCCGGTTGGTGCCACCAATCGAGACTAAAGGGGGGCATTGGAACTGGTTCGTGGCACCAACCGGTACGAATGCCCCCCTTTGGTACCAGTTGGTGCCACGAACCGGGACCAAAGGCAGCCGCTTCCCGCCTTTTGGGCTGCCGAAAATTGACCTTTGGTCCCGGCTGGTGGCACCAACCGGGACTAAAGGGGGCACTGGTCCCAGTTTGTGCCACGAACCGGGACCAATGCCTCGTCTATATAAGCAGGACTTGTAAATTTTTCGTTCAGTTCCTCATTCCCCCGCCGTGACGCCGCCAGGCTGCCCCCCTATCTCTCCATCGCTGTCGTCGCCCCTACCTCCGACGTGCCGCCCCGACGCCGTCCCAAGCCGCCCTGACGCCGTCCCACCCCAGACCGACGCCGTCCCGCCCCGGACTGACGCCGTCGCCGCCCCGCGCCATCCCTGCCCCGACGCCGCCAGCCCTGCCTCCTCGTCGCCATCGCCGCGCACAGTGTGAGCACTGCCCGCCGATCCCCTCCTCCTCCTCCCTGTAATGGCCGCCGCCGCCGCGCCGCCGCGCCCCCTATATATAGATGTTGTAATTTAGTTGTATTAATTTGGATGTGTAATTTAGATGTCTAGTTAATTTAGTTGTTGTAATTTGGTTGTATTAATTTAGATGTGTAGTTTAGATTTTTTTTGTGATATTATTGTTGAATATGCAAATGTTTGTATGTTCATATGCAAAGAATGTGTCAATTTTTTCATAGAATTTTTATGATTTTTTCTGTTGTAATTTTGTTTATAGAATTTTTATGATTTTTTCTGTTGTATTTTTGTTCATAGAATTTTTATGATTTTTTTGTTCATAGAATTTTCTTTGTCAATTTATGTATATGTTCATATTGTGTATGTATTGGAAAATTGTGTATGATCAAAGTCATTTATGTATATGTTCATATTTAGAAGAAAAAGGAGAGAAAAAGGAAAATAAGAAGAGGAAGAAGGAGAAGAAGAAGAATAAGAAGAAGAGGAGAGGAAGTAGAGGAGAAATAAATAAGAAGATGAAAAAGAAGAAGAAAAGAGGAGAAGAAGAAGGAATAGAGGAGAAGAAGAAGAAATAGATTCTTCTTCTTCTTCTTCTCCTCTATTCCTTCTTTTTCTCCTCTTTTTTTATTTTTTTCTTCGATATCTTCCTCTATTCCTTTTTTCTTCTCCTCTTTTTTTCTTCTTTTTCGTCTTCTTATTTTTTATCGGGTATGTCGTTGTCGATATACCCCCCTCCCCGATAACTTTTAGTAAGTACTACTTAGAAAGTGCTTAATTAATTAGTAGTTGAACTAGTTGATTTAATAAAAACTACTTTATTTTACTATATATAGAAGTAGTTTATTTTTAGTAAGTACTACTTTATTCTATTTATAGTAAGTGCTTAGTAGTTGAACTACTTGATTTAATAAAACTAGTTTATTTTACTATAGAAGTAGTTTATTTTTAGCAAGAAAATTAATAGAACTAGTTTATTTTTTTTAGTTCAAGCAATTATTCCCGCATCGACGTCGACGATGCCTATCCCGCATCCTCGTTGTCGACTTGGCGGAGGAGGCCGACTTGATCAGAGGGGCCATGTCCGGGGCTGGGCTCCACCGGGATGGTTTTGGGATGTGCTACCTTCCGGGAGGCGTGGGTTGGTGAGGAGCCAGCCCCTCGTTGACCCAATCCTTATTTGGTGCCGGTCGCGTGGGCCAGTGACGGTGCCAAGGCTTCCGGACACCACAGAGGTGGTACGTCACCGTGTCAGCGAGGAGGACGAGCACGTCCGTCGCTACATGGTTGCGTTGGAGGGCAGGTTCGACAATACCTGGCAGGTTCTTCAGGGATCTCACTGGAGCGATCTTGTGATGGTTCCTTCTCTTTGGGTGTCCACCGCCCATGCCGATACCCGTCGGGCGCTACGGTTCTAGCTGTACTAGCGATGTTATATGTATGATAGTATTCGAGGTGTATTGGTGATAATATTCGACGATGTACGGACGGAAGAGATGATGTAGTTCTTCATATAATTTAATGCATCCTAATTTTAATACTACTTTATTTTGCGATTTGATTTTGCTTACTGAATGCTCAAATTGGAAAACTACTCCTACTTTGAATGATAAAATTGGAGAGCACTATCCAAGGCGTATGCATATGATTAGTTGATAGCTTATAGGGTGTTTGTTTTCGCAGAAATCTAGGAGCCCCCCTCCATCATCCCCGCCGTCGTCCCCGTCATCGACCCCCTCCGACCTCGAGGTGAGACCAGCCAAATCCTTTTTTAGAAAGATAGTTAAACGATATTTCGGGTTGACTTTAAGTTTGTCGAGTCTCCACCATATATGAGAGGACGAAGAAGCCCGACTGTTGTCGTGGGGGTCGTTTCTCCTTCTTCTCCGGGTGCTAGACCTTTGTTATGCACTAGGGGAAGAAGGAGCACTAGTAGAAAACGGAGTTTTAAAACCGGTTCGTAAGGGATTATAGTGCCGGTTCCATAACCGGCACTAAATGGTGAGCACTAAAGGCCCCCCCCCTTTATTACCGGTTCGGCATGAACCGGCGCTAAAGTGCCACCACGTGGCGTGAGCTCGCGCCCTGGTATGGGGGACCTTTAGTACCGGTTGGTGTTACCAACCGGTACTAAAGGTTTTTTTTAAAAAAAAAAATTGAAAATTTTGGAAGTTCTTTTTGATTTTTTTTTTCGATTTTTAATTTTTCTGAATTATTTGGTGATTTAGTCTCTAATCACCTCTCTTAACTGCTCAAGTGTTGATCACTCATTCCAAATCATCTAACTTCCCGACCGGTCACCCATCCCTCTCACTACTCCAGCCCGAGCACGCTTAACTATCGGGTTCTATTCTCCTTCGTTTCCAAGTCTGCACTTGTTGTTTTTCCTAACAATAGTAAGATGTCAATCCTATTAATCCTCGGGAGTTTAGCTTGTGCATGAAGTCACACATTTCACTGTTTGAGTTTGAAACTATTATTCTAAAAAATAGTAATTATTTAGTAACACTAATATTTCTTGAATAAGTGTACCATAGTTTGACCACAGTTTGACCATAGTTTGACCACAGTTTGACCATAGTTTGACCAGATTTGACCAAAATTCAAAAAATTGAAATAATTATTTAGTAACACTAATATTCTTGAATAATTATGTAGTAACATTAATACTTCTTGAATAAGTAGTTTGACCAGATTTAACCAAAAAAATTTAAAAAACTGAAATTTGACCATATCTTTTTTTCCTTTTGGAATTTGAGGATTCTAAAAAATTGCAAATAGGCCGTAGGCCGTCTCCATCAGATGCGGATTTTCTTGCTGAATTTTTTGATATATTATACGTTTTTTTCCGACATCGTATGCAAAAGTTATAGCCGTTTTACATTTTCCCTACACTTTTTGCAAAACATGTCCAAATTTAAGTTTTCAAATTTTCCTAACGTGTAGATGTAGTAATATAACTACCTCTTGAAGGATTTTATTTTTTGAAGTTTTTATCATTTTCTTTTGATTTTTTCAAAACTGAAATGGCGATACACTGAGGGGGGGGGGGTAGAGTTTGAAAATTGCCCTATAGTGCCGGTTTGTGTCTTATACCGGGACTATAGGATAAGACTCTTTAGTGCCGGTTGGTGACACACACCGGTACTATAGGTTAGACCTTTAGTACCGGTTTGTGTGACAAACCGTCACTAAAGGGGCTCGTGGGGCCCTGGCCTGATGCCAGCCTGCCACCACCCCTTTAGTACCGGTTCGTGGCACGAACCGGTACTAAAGGTTCATTACGAACCGGCACTAATGCATAGCCATTCGAACCGACACTATTGATCACATTAGTGCCGGTTCTTTTACAAACCGACACTAATGTGCTTCCTGACTGTTGTCGTGGGGGTCGATTCTCCTTCGTTCCCGTGTGCTAGACATTTTGGTGTAATGCACTCGGGGACAAAGTGAGGAGCCGCCATCATCGAGAGTCGAATATATACACCACGTGAGCTGAGAGTTTTCAAGAAAACACTCGACAGACCGATAGTCAACCCACGATGAATAATAATGATCTAATTTAGTTTTTGTAGTACATATATTTAATTCTACAAGTTTCTTTGAATTATGAACGTAGGAAATATCGTCATCAGACGACGAAAGTCTCCCTGGGGAGTGCAGCTGGTGCCACGACGATCGAGGTCTGTGCGACATGCCTCACCTGGACGATGATCGGCGCTTCAGCATTAAGCTCAAGGAGACCTTCGATGTTGAAACGGTACGCAATGACGACAAGTGTTTTTTCATAATTAAGCATGACTACAACTATTTCAACGTGTAATTTTCATCTTTTACAATTCGAGTAGCATATCCCATGCCATGCAAGGCGCTATGTCTTGGAGAGGATGGGTTTTAAAGACCATGAAAGTTTTGAAACAAAGAAAATTCACCTAAGGACTCATCATGATGTGGATTTTGAAGTAAAGCTGTACAATTCTGAGAGCATAACCCATTTTGGTTGCAAAAAATGGGAAGCACTTTGCAAGATGTATGGTTTTGATGAGGGTATGCTTGTCACCATGGATCTTGGTGATCCTGAAATCGAGCAAGACAATATGGACATTTGGGTCCTTGTTGATACGCCTTCAATTCTACCGCTATGTGAGTTTAGTTCCTCAAACATAGTTATTAGCTAATTTACATTGTTTATTTCAAAATAGTTGATACCTTATTTCCGTTGACAGCTTATTTCCATTGACAGCTTATTTTCATTCTTCAAAGAATGTGCGGGAGATGGTAGACAAAACCCACTACACTGATGGCTCAGAATTAACTTACAAGGAGAAAAATCATCTGGTCGGATTTTGTACTGACATTGAGAATTACAATATCTACAATCAAACTCCTCAACATTATGGTCAATACGTGCCACTAGTGCATGTGTTGAACTACGGTAACTACCATGGAGATACCCTGGTAAGATTTTTTACTATTACGACATCCGTGCATCTTTTGCATACTTGTAAAACTAGTACATCATTGCTAACTATGAAATTATTACTATGTTTTTCAATAGATAATCCCAGAGAATTGTGTGCCTCATTTGATGTATCAGAAAGGTAGCCTTAATGTTTTGAACATACAGCCAGGTCATCCTACGAATCTCAACTGTCCATACCAGATTTCTAAAAGGAATGTAGACATGCAAATCAAAGGATGGAAAAAATGTATGGACAGTCATAAGAAGGTTCTTGGAAGCAAAAGGAAGCGAAGCACAAGAATTGGAGACAGGATGATCTCCATTCTCCATAATGGAGAGTCAGGGTCTATATTGTTTTATGCTATTTTACCTTAAAGAGGATATTTAGGTCCTACCTAATACTGATGATCATGTGCTAAGAACAATTAAGTAGGGTTGGTTCGATGACTATGAGGATGATGATCGTATGACTTGTTATTAATAACGAGTAGAAGTTGTATGATGATGATTACTAGACTTGTTATTATATATGATGATGCATGATGCGAGCATGAAGAGTAATTATATATCAGCTGGTGAAATGAACATGGATTGGATTGAAGTGAAGGCAACATGCATGTGGTGCATGTCGAAAGTAGTACAATCCAAACTTGATCAAGTTAGGATTAGTATTGCTTCCGACATGCACCACATGTTGCCTCACTTCAATCTAAGTCATGTTTAGGCATAGCAGTAGCAGTAGCAGTAGCACGGAGATAAGAGAGGACACATCTCTCTATTAGCTACCTATACCAACCTAAATTAACCCCCAAAACCCCTAAACCACCTTCTTTCAAAAAAAAACAGCCCCTGAAATGCTGACGCGTGAAAGCTTATTTGTCCCGGTTGGTGCTACCAACCGGGACCAAAGGCCCTCGTGCCTGGGCTCGCCGGAGCGGCCACGTGGAGGCACATCTGTCCCGGTTAGTATAAGAATCGGGACTAAATGTCTAGGGCATTAGTAACGACCCTTTAGTCCCGGTTCCCCAATCGGGAGAGATGGGCCTTATGAACTGGGACAAATGGCCCTTTTTTATACTAGTGTTCAAACCTCTCCAATCCCCTTGAGAAAGGGATTAAACAAGAAAGCCCTAAAGGAGATTTTATCTCCCGAATCGTTGTGCAACTTCTTTTTAAAACTTCCATTCATATAACGAAAATTATTGTAGACTAAATTCATAAAAAGATTTATTTGAAACAAATTGGATCTGAAATTACGCGGGGACCAACAGAGGATGAGGTGATAGTTTAAATAACTTGTTCATGGACATTCACGGATTAGTAATATATTTGAACAACACACAATTACAAAAAACAAATACTTCACACAGATGATCCGAAGAAGAATCAACTAATTTTATCTACTTTTACCTTCTCCTGCCTTGTTGACACGGTCATTGCCTTGCTTCCTTCCATCGCTTCTTGTCTCACTAGTGTTACTAGATCTATGTTGTCCTTACGGTTGTTATACAACATCCATTCCACAATTTATAAGAAAAAGCTAGCATGTGGATGGCCTCAACGAGGAGCCAGCTGGTGCTATCTGATGTTATCTGGTGCTGGCCTCAACGAGAAACATAAGGACATTAATAGAAGAAATTAATTGATACTATATAAAGATATGCATGTAATTAATGCTTGCACATCCAAACGTATACTCTCTCCTTTCCGGTTTATAGGGCTTATCTCATTTTTTTTGTTTTTCCAATTTAAAGGGCTCATCTCGATCTCCTTTGAAGATTCCAAAGCGTATTAAATCTTTGCATGCAAGAATTGAAAAGAAACTCATCAATGCATGTAATGCTACTACTCATCTAGTGGCCAAGCATGCATGCACTGCAATTAATCCCAATTAATGTATCAATTTAGGTTGGTTAGTTTTGAAAGTACGAGATACATTCCTCCACTCACCATGTGCCTTGGTTGATGAGATTTCATATTTGAGCGCTATAAACCAAAAAGGAGGGAGTATGAAGCAAAATGAGCGAATCTATACTCTAAAATGTGTCTATACTCTATATACATCTGTATATAGTCTGTATTGAAATCTTTAAAAAGTCTTATATTTAGAAACGAAGTGAGTAATATAAAAGATATGCATGCAAATTAATGCTTGCACATCCAAACGTATGCAAGCCAACGACAAATCATGTATAAATGTGATTATAGCCGTTGAGTGCTACTAGTACAAATGTCGTAGTTGTTTTTTCTTTCCTCACGCTGTGTATACAGGTCATTTCAAAACTGAAATGGTACATTATACACAAGGCAACAAAGCTATAAGATAATGACCACCAAAATAATGACGACCCCAACTTTTACAGATGTGTATTCCTTTCTTTTTTGCAGAAATTTAGAGATGTGTATTCAGAAGAAGAAAATCAAATATAGTGTTCAGAATAGCAAAAGTCAATAAAGAAGAGGACCGGGCACTTTTTTTGACATCAACAGGACCGGACACTATGTTGTGAGCCTAGTGCAGAGATTAGTTCTATTTCCCACTGTGCCAAGTTGGGGTCCCGTGCACTTTACAACGTTAAACGATATCAAGTTTATTTTGTCAGGCAACATGTACCTGAGCCCCACCCCGACTGCTCGCCGCTTCCCCCTTGTCGCCGGCGGCGGCGGCGGGGCCCTGGTCTCCCCTCATGCGAGGCAGGGTCGTCGCGGGGCGGCCCCCTCGTGGGGTGGCGTGGCGGCGTGGTGCCGGCAGCCTCTTCGGCGACTTGGAGGGCTGTTGGGCGACGTGGGGGCTGGCGTGCTCTGCGGGCGCTGCTTCTATGGAGGTGATGTGGGGGCGGCACGATTTCTCCGGCGGATCTGAGCTTCCGTCGGGGTGGCTGTGGGCTGCGGCCCGGTGGGGTCGTGGCTATGGCCATGGACCTCGGTGGCTCGTCGCAGCTGCAGCAGGAAGCGGTGTTGCCAGCCAGATCAGCTTGGATCTGGCCCATGGCCACCGGCGGGTGGCACAGAGCTGTCCATCGGGGTCCCGACATGGATGTGGGCTGCCACGGCGTGGTGGTGGCTCATGGCGGTGGTCTGGGTCGTTTCACGGCGGCGGCTGGACATCTCCGACGTCGGCCTGTCGATGAGCGGCCTGTATCGGCCTTTGACCTCCCACCTCCTCATCATCCAGGCGCTACCTTAGTCGAAGGGCTAGTCCTCTCCCAGATGTGGTCCATCACTGGTCTCGGGCCCGGTGCTGTGGGACAGAACTCGTCTCGCGCCCGGCAGCAGGATCGAGCTCGTCTCGCGCTTGGCAGCAGGACTAAACTCATATTGCGCATAGTGCAGTATGACGGGTCGATGGAGGCCGGTTGTGGCCGGCCTATTGGGTCTCGGCGCTGGGGGCCGCCTAGGGGTGCAAAAGGCGGGACCTTTTCACTCGTCTCTTTGGCTGGAGTAGCGGCGGTTCTCGAGTGAGGTGGTGTCAAGGGCTTTGATGCCGGGGCGGCGGCCTTGGTGGTGGTAGCGCGGTGCTCATCGGCATAGCCCGTGGCTTGGTGCTGCCTGGTGACCATGGCCATGTAGGCGGCATGGTAGCCGGGGTGTGGCGTTCGGTGGCGGTGAGTGTTGTCGGGGGTGAAAACCCGCTATATCTTCGGACAGACCATCGGCGGCGAAGCTCATTCCCTTCTTAAAGGCATCGTCGCGACCTTCATTGCCCGTCGTATTCTTCCAGGGGAAACTCTGACCCTCGGGTCAGACGGTGGCGGCACTCCGGTGTCGTTCCCTTCCAGAAGGCACCGCCTTGGAGCCCACGGTTCATCTATGCGGCTTCATCTCTTTCCGAAGGCGTGTTCACGGGTGAGGACTACGGTAGCTCTTGTAGGTCTTGGGGTGATGTTGCTACGCTTAGTGCCTTTCTATCCTGCCTTGGGTGTGTGTGTTGTGTTGGCGTGCGTTTCTACTGGGTTGTTGATGATCATTGCTTTATATATAAAGCGGGGCGAAAGCCTTTTTCGGTAAGTAACAAAGATTACATCCAAGTTCGTAGATCACCAACCGACGACTACAAGCATTGCAGCGAGTGAAAGGCACACCTCTATCATCGCCCCTCGCTAATTGGAGTCAGGCAAAACTTGTTGTGGTAGTCAGTCGGAAAGTCGTCGTGCTAAAATCCCACAACCAACAGGACCATCGACGCATTCATGCTACCAAGGAGCGCATAAAGGGTTTGGGGGAGAGGCAGGAAGCGTTGCGGGTGGAGCAGCAAGTGCTCTTTATTCATCTAGCATCTCTCTATAATATAAGAGTCCGTAGACTATTTTTAGTTTTCTAAGGTGAGAAATTAGTTTTCACATCAGGCCTTCTTTGTCTTAATTTGATTCCGATCTACTCCTAGTCGACGGTCTTACATCATTGGGATACTTCGGATAAACTAGAGTACATGTATGAGAGACCAGTGCTAAGACCTTTTGTCGAGATATATCGTCCAGATTCTTAGGGTCCTTGCTCCGGATCCTCCCCCCCTCCTCCCGCGGGTGCGAAAGTAGTTTGGTTCAGTAGTTTTAGAGCAAAGCAATTCCAACATAAACTTTCCTCTAAGCCTTTCTATAGACCCATAAACTAAAAACTAGCACTACTAACATAGGCCGAAGAGGATGCATATGAACAGCAGCTGCTGCCGATGAAGAGAATCGTAGATTGGAAGGCTCCAACCCGAGGCACACAAATGAAGACAAGATCCAAGCTAGTTCACAAAACATCGGCACCTCCTGAATCCTACGAAATCTGTTGGTGACACACCGTTGCATGCCCTTCAACTACAATAACCGGGCTGCCGAATGCGGAGTAGGCAAGGAGAACCATATTCCATCTTGGGGAGTTATCGTCACCTTACCTTACTGAGCAGTACACAAACCATAACTGAATGGAAAAGGCATGAAAATGAGAAGGATCCTTCCAGCCGCCAAGGGAAACAGACCATCATGCGTCCTTGGCCCAAAGACCATAGGAGGCTGGTGGATAGGTGGCAACACAAACAGGAGGAAGAGGAACCATAATTGCACATGCGCCTGAAGTCGCAAAATAAAATGGTATGAGCGCAAGTCTATCGATCACGCCGCGCACAACGATGCTCTTTCCATCGCTCCGCGCCAGCCTGGGGCGCACACATCGTTAGTGCACCAACGTCAGACAATTCCCTTTCCAGCTATGCGCGCAAGATGTCATCGCAGGCCAAAGGCTTCGAGGTACGTACGTCGCTCCAAACTCATTCATGATCACTTTTCTAACCAACACATAAACGCACGTACATGTGGCTAGAGAGAGAGAGAGATAGATAGATAGAGAGATAGAGAGAGTATGACTTCTGTTTGAGCGTGATAGACCGTATACCCGTGAACATGAGATCTTGGTGACGTTATAAGAACCTTCAATTTGCAACGCAAAATATTATGTACTGCATTCTGTCTCATACTTAATTATTCGATGTAATAATGTCTTATATTATGAGACGGAGGGAGTATGTCATAATTATGCAAGTCGAAAACCCTCTGAAAAAAATGCAGTTTTTCATCGGATCGTCAATTACGAGTAGCAAAGTAAGGGAAACTAAATTATGCGATGATAACTTCAAGAACAAAGAGTACATGAATTACTAGACAACAAGCCCACATTAGGTAAGCAATACGCAGACACAAACCATGCCCGGGTCGACATGGCAATTTTTTACAGCACACACGATGCAGAAACTAAGGCACGCCGCCCACGCGGCTAGCCAGATTGGACGGGCTTGTCCTGCAATTCTTCTGTTGCTCGGCACCGACACGTCGTTGGACAAGATCTCCTCGTCGGCATAGGCTCCTCTGTTGCTGCTACCTGCGCTGACGTACCTGTAGCTGGCCACGGCACACGTTGATGCGTTTTTCCCCGTGTATGCACGTGCGATTTGCTGAAAGAGAAGTTGGTGCAAGTTTATCGACCATGTGCGCGACAATGCCCTTTCGACCGCTCCATGCCAGCCTACGGCACGCGCCCCATCAGTACAACAAGGTCAGACACTTCCCTTTCCAGCTATGCGCGCAAAGATGTCACCACCGGCCAAAGGCTTCGAAGTACGTACGTCGCTCTAAACTCATTCATGACCACTTTGCTAACCGACGCACATATGTATGTACATGTGGCGACAGAGCCAGAGATAGAGATAGAGATAGATAGATAGATAGATAGATAGATAGTATGACTTCTATTTAAGCGTGAGAGATTGTATGACCCGTGAATATGACATGTTCATGACATCATACGAAGGTCTAATTTGCAACGTAAAATATTACGTACTACAGTGTGCATCACAATGATAAAAAAGTCGGAAATCCTTTTGAAAACAAATGCGGTTTTTCACCCGGTCATCAATGATGAGTAGCCAAATTAAGCAAAACCAAATTAAACGACAATAACTTTAACAGCAAAGAGTACATGAATTACTAGAGGACAAGCCCACATTAGATAAGCAGTACATGAATTACTAAAGGACAAGCCCACATTAGATAAGCAGTACGCACACACAAACCATGGCGGGATCGACACGGCAAATTATTCCAGTAAGCAGGATGCAGAAGCTAACGCGCGCGCCGCCCACGCGGCTAGCCAGATTGGACGGGCTTGTCCTGCGATTCTTCTGCTGCTGGCTCTAGCTCTGGCTCCCCCTTGCCCTCCCCCGGCGCCGGCACGCCGTTGGACGAGCTCTCCTCGTCGCCAATGCCGGCTCCTCCGTTGCTGCTACCTGCGCCGTATGCTCCTTCCCCGTAACCGTACCCGTAGTATTGCTGGCCCATGACACGCTCTCCGCCGAACACCTGGTACTGCCCGCCGACGTTGGCCCGCACGGGTGCCATTCCGACGGCGTACCCGTGCACTGGAGCCCGGGGCCCGTAGATGGCCTGCTGCATCTGAACCTGTACCGGAGCCGGGGGAGCATACACAGGCCGCTGCATCTGATTATGAGCCTGCACCAGAGCTGGGGGCGCGTACATCGGGCGCCGAGCCTGCAGCGGCACGGCATGGATCACAGGCGGGGCCGCACGGAGAGGCGCACTCGTCACGGCGCGGCTGTAGCCTGCAGCGGCACCACCTGTCCCCGCCTCGGGGTTGCGCATGCGCTCCAGGAAGACGCTGAGGGGCACGACGTAGTCGTCGAAGCCGAGGCGGTTTAGGGCCCACACGATGTCTTCGGCGTTGACGGTCTTGCGGCGCTGCATGCGGCACCGTTCGTTGGCCTCGCCGGTGACGAAGCTGATGAACTCCGACACGCATTCCTGGATCGCCTCCTTGGCTTCGTCGGAGATCTTGGCGTGGGCAGGGAGCGCGCGGCGCATGATGCGGATCACGTTTGCGATCGGCATCAGCCGGTCCTGCTCCCGCACCTCCGGGGTCGCCTGGGTAGGCGCCGGCGCCGCTGGTCCGTTGGGGACGCCGTCGTTCTCCATGGCTAGGGTTAGGCAAGGTGCAATGCAGGTAGTCGCACTTGGCTTTAGGGCTGTGCTTCTGATCGAGTTGCTTCAGTGTGTTAAATAGGCTGAGATAGGTATTAGGTGCTGGCTTAGCTGTCCTTTGTGTTACGGATCAAACGACAAGTGTCCATTGAGTGGTTCTGGCGGAGACATGTACTCATGAATGAGGCTATTAATCAGAGGAAAACGATAAATCATATGTATAAATGTGATTATAACCGTTGGTGGTGAGGGCCGTAGTTTTTCTTTTCTTTTCTCATGACCTGTAGACAGGTCATTTTGAAACTGAAATGGCACATTAAGGGCATGGGCTACGGAGGCTATAGCAAATGCTGGTCTCATCCCCTCCACGGCTCCACGTAGGATTGTACTGGTGAAGCAATCGCTCCATGTGATTATCCTTGTTCATCGACTCATGCAACAAGTAGGCTTCCCTTCCTTTTTCCTTTCACTCATGCTTTTCGCGCCCAAGCAGCGGCTCCTTTTGCAGACGACTCTGACATGCTGCGAAGCCACCGTCCCTGACACCCGAGTCTACGTGGCCTGCGGGGCAGCTAGTTGGGGCGACGCGTTGTACATGCCCTGAACACAAAGCAACAAAGCTACAACGTAATGACAACCAAATCAATGGCGGCACAGGATTTTCAAGATGGATATACAGAACAAGAAAAACTATGAAACTACAAGCATGAAAGTGATTGAATCTGTAATACGATCTATAAAATAGCAAGGAAAAAGAGAGTGAATCTAAAATAAACCTGTAAAATTACAAATTTTTAATACAATTATAAGCAAATGAATATTCTGTAGAGATGTGTGTAGTAATGTCAAAAATATATAATAAAAGTGAAAGAGAGAAAAAAAATACCAAGAGAAAAGTACAAGAAAAAAAGTTACAAAATAAGCTGAAATAAAATGTTAGGAGGAGATACTGAATTAGACCAAGACTCTTACTTCCATGCATAAGAAACAACTTACTAAGCTACTGCAATCCCCCTAATTTGAATTTCTCTTCTTAATTATATCGTGCATAGGAGAAAAGGTGATATTAACATATTTATATTTGTTTATCAATATATTTTGATATTTAGCTGAATACCTATGAATAATGATTGGATTGCTCCTGAGTCAAATGGAAACGAGTAGTATCAGCGATCTCACACACTGTGGAGCCTCAACAAAATATGGGTAGGCGCATGCCCAAATGATAAGGCGCCCATTCTTTTGTGAAAAAGATCTTCACATAATTTATTGTTGTCTCCAAGATGTTGACAATAAATTTATATTGTGAAACAACTTAATGACAAATTTAATGGCTTCTACTTCATTTCTGTGCAAACAAAAAAAGAAGAGAAAAATATACATTACCACAGTTTGATCACATGGTTTTTAGGACCTCAAGATCTTTTTTAGAAAAATTCAATATATTACTTAATGATTCTTTTGGACATAATCAGACGCAAACTTTCATACATACGTACATACACTCATCCCTATGAACACACGCACGCACGGACACCTTACCCCTATGAGCACCTCCGAGAGACTGAGCAGGCACATCATCTTGAGATTGACAAATTCTCGACAGACGCCTTCATAGTCGACGGGAACATCTCCTCTCATTTAACGCACATCGCCAGAAGGCCTGAAATAAATCCATTAAAATGCGAGCACCTGTAAGAAATCTAGGACTTGAACCCTGGTGAAGTGAGGATACCACTGATCTCCTAACCATCCAACCATAGATTGGTTCGCACTTAATAATATTGATACAATCAATGTCACCCAAAGACATCACGCAGGACGAAATACTACATTAACATACCATTAGACTTGTTAAAACAGAACCTGTCAGTCTCATGAGCCACTTTAGTAGCCTCTCTCTTGACTTCTGCTGGATTGAAATTCAGTAGTAGCCGAGAGATTCCGAGCACCTCTATCTTCGAACCAACCAAAGTGGATCCACTCAAAGAGTGATTAGAGAAAAATCCTAGGAGCAAACATGTAATCAATCTTCGGGGTAATATGATGGTCCAAAGTGAAGGCGATGTAAAGCCCAACCAGGGATAGACACAACTCAACCTCTTCTGCACCGGAGCAAAGATGCATAAAATCCTAGGTTGAAACCAGGATCCTGCCCTTGGAGTCTCTTCCCATAACTACCGGGCTAGCCAACTGGACATTTTCAGGAACAAAGCTGGCGTCCGCATTTCACTTAGTGCAACAATCAATCAGAAGTGGCTTCAACAACGGACTTCTAGAAGTTGGTTTGTCACCAAACTGCTACGGAACACCAGCGATTTGTCTTAGGCTTCAAGTACCGAAGAAGACATAGTAAAACTCAAAGAAAAAAAGGACCAATAGTTGTCCAAAATATTAACGTATGCCATGATAGACGCATTTCCTCTCCAAAAATCACATCATTCCTTAAGGGCCATGCCCTCTAGAATAGAAAGAAAATCTTGGAATGAGTGGAAGTATCAACTCTGCCCAGTAAGACCAACAACCAATCCACACTTTAATTCATTGAAGCATCCTCATATGGGAAATTCAAAAGGTTTCAGAGACCCAAGCGTAAAGTGCACACCTTCATGCCAGCTAGTATGGCATGAAAAGCATACTCTTCGGCAGAATCACATATGAAACACATCCCACAAGTGTTTTGCCAATGCCTTTTTCTATTAACATGTATAATGATACTATTCGACACCGCTTGCCAAGCCAAGACTCAAATTTCTATGGCACATTAGCCTTCAACACAAGACTCCGCATCTTCCGTTCCCAATACATCGCTGCTATACCATAACCGATGAATACCCATATTTTGGACGCGATGGAACGTGAAGTTAGCTTAGCTTGCTAAGAGACGAGCTTGTGTAGCTTTTCAAAAAGTGCATTTTTGTCTTGTGCTTCAAACTATTTTTGAGAAAATGGTGAGTAGGCAACAGATATGTCTCAAACGTATTTATAATTTCTTATTGTTTCATGCTATATTTATATCATTTCGGCACAATTGTGACACAAATTTCTTGGTGCCATTTGTTGTTTTTGGAGTTTCCATGAAAATCAATTTTATGGGACCAAAAAAATCCAGAAAATATCAGCGAAAATATGAAGTCTGGACGCTTCAAGGGAGCTCCACCATAGGCCAGGGGGCACACGGCAGACCCACGCACTAGGAGGGGGTGCGTGGTGGGGTCATGTTGGCCTTCTTAACCTCCGATCCACCACCTCTCGGTCCCTATGCCATTATATACGTTCGAAACCCTTCATGATTCGTAAACCCAAATTTTTCTGCCACCGCACACCTCTATTTCTTTATGATCCAACGTAGAGGCCTTTTTCGTTACTCTGTCGGAGGGGAAATTCTTCACGGTGGCCGTCTCCATCAACTTGAAAGGCCGTCATGATCGCCCGTGAGTAGTTTTGTTTGGACTATGGGGTCCTAATAGTAGCTAGATGGTTCCCTCTCTCTTGCTTCTCAATACATCTCAAGAGCTTCCCTTCATAATTGCGATCCATCTGATGTAATCTGCTGGTGTATTTGCTGGGATATGATGAATTGTCATTTTATGATCAAATTTATTCATGTATCCTTTTTATATATATTTGGTTTCTTTGCTAAATAATTATTACTCATATATTCTCTCTAATCTATTATTCTTTCTTTGGCCAAGTTTGGGGTTTGATCTTGAAGAGGGAGTTGTGTATGATAGTTGGGTTCAACTGTGCAAGTAAACTACCAAAGTGATAGAAAGTGGAGAAGTCTTGTATTGTGTTGTTGCCACTAGGGATAAAAATATGCCTGTGTAGTTGCCCATTGAACACATAGTGAAGACAATATATCATCTACTTCTTGTCATCATACTCAACACAACAATCTGGTTTTACTTAATACTCTAAGATGCATGTTGGATAGCAGTCTTGCGTGGATGATTAGTTATAGATGCAGTCGGATAAAAGTCTATAGATTTACGAACGTGATGATCATATCTTAATTATGCAATGAATATTCATACTCATAAAATTTTCAATTTAATTTAAAATGGAGCCCCGCTGGCGACCCCGTTGGGATCGGTGTTCTCACATAGTACATTTCACTGTTGGATCTTGGCATGGCTAGGTGAATCGAGAGATGTGGAAGGAAGCTGTATCATGGAACCGCATGCAATAGTTAACTTAGTTGTGAATATGATGATTGAATGGGAGCATACACATCCAACTCTCGTGAGAGTGCCAACTCCAACTCAATGTGAGTGGTGGCTCCCGACCGAGAACAGCTAGAGCAAAGCTAATGAGGATGGTGCACTATCAAGTTTTGGGAAGAAGGAGGTGAAGGAAATATGCCCTAGACGCAATAATAAAGTTGTTATTTATATTTACTTATATCATGATAAATGTTTATTATTCATGCTAGAATTGAATTAACCGGAAACTTAGTACATGTGTGAATGCATAGACAAAACAGAGTGTCTCTAGTATGCCTCTACTTGACTAGCTCGTTAATCAAAGATGGTTAAGTTTCCTGACCGTAGACATGTGTTGTCATTTGATGAACGGATCACATCATTAGAGAATGATGTGACACTACTAGGGAAAAGCTTATACACGGGATCTTACCAGCAGCGAGTTTTAAATTAAGGCGCTGCTGCAATGTAGCAATAGCGCGCTCCGGCAGTACTCGCTGCTGAAATAAACGTAGCAGTAGCACGCCTCCTCTAAGCCGCACTACTGCTATAATTCCCACGACCCCGCTGTGAAGCTAGTTCTAGCAGCAGCTCATTAATTTGGAGCGCGCTACTGCTAGGTAGTTTAGCAGTAGCGCCTTTACCTTTAGAGCGCTAATGCTAAAACTAGCTATCTCCCACCCCCACGCTCTCCTCTATCCGATCCACACTCACACTCACACTCACTCCATCTCCCCCTCAACCCCGCCTCCCGCGCCAGTCCTCCCCCGCAGGCCGCTGTCGCCCCCGCCAGCGGCCATCGTCTATCCCTCTGTGCCGCCGTCAACTCCTCCTCCTCGCTGGACTCGATACACCCTCCTGCTCCGTCCTCCCTCGACTCGCCACCGGCCAGCCCCTCCTCGCTCTGCTCTTCCTCCTCCGTCCTACTCTCTCCTTCCTACTCCAGTCGCCCCTCCTTCTCCCTCCTCCCTCCTCCATCCACAACCCCTCCTCCCTGCTACATTTTGATTTAGTAGGCTAGTTCATATGCAACATTTTGATTTATTTCATATGATTTAGTTGATTTAGTAGGCTAGTTGACTTAGTTGATTAAGAACATTTTGATTTAGTTGATTTAGTAGGCAAGTTGATTTAGTAGGCTAGTTGATTTAGTTGATTTATAGAACATTTTGATTTAGTTGATTTAGTAGGCGAGTTGATTTAATAGGCTAGTTGATTTAGTTGATTTATAGAACATTTTGATTTAGTTGATTTAGTAGGCAAGTTGATTTAATAGGCTAGTTGATTTAGTTGATTTATAGAACATTTTGATTTAACAATTATTTTTTTTTAGGAAAGTGGCGCCACCACCACCACCATGTCGATTGTGCAAGTCAAGGTGCGCCATCAGCCTTGCAACTAGCAAGCTGTTCGACATCTACTTCGAGCTGAGTTTTCATCATGCGGCGGTAAGAAACTATATGAAATATAACAACTATTTTATTTTTAGTGTTGGCATTACTGCATTGTGTCATTTTGCTCTTTTACACATATCGTCCCATGCAATGTGAGGTTGAAATTCAACAAGCTGATAGGAGACACTGTGATATTTGAGGCTCCTTGGGGGTCGTACACTGTGGAGGTTGAGAAAGGATGCAATATGTCGCAGATTGGATGAGATGGATGGGCCCGTTTCCTCGCCCGCATGCGTCTTACTGGTGGTGAGTTGATCACCTTCTCCTTCAGAGCAGAAAGACCCAAGCTGGCTGTCATTTATATCAACCTAGTGGAAGATGATGAAGATGACGAAGATGATGAAGAAAATGACGACCCACTCGATGAAGATGATGAGGACCCACTTCATGAAGCCATCGTAGCTCAAAGAATGAGGCTGAGCGAGGAGGAGGTGTGCAACCTATGGGACATAATTCCGCCATGTGCTGACTTTGTTGGGGTGCCATTCATGACCCGCCTGACAAGTACCATGGTGGATCGACATGATATGGTATGTTATACTTACAAATGCAAATTATCCGATGATATGCTTAGTGTAGAGTCCAATGATATGTTGTGTGGAATCTAGTCGATGATATGCTTTAGTGTAGAGTTCGATCACATGCTTATTAGTGTAGAATCTAAGCAACTATTAATAGTGTAGATAATCCATATATACCTATTTACAAGAGTATGTGCGAGGCTATTTATTAATTGATATGTTTTTTCTTATTCAGAAATTGGCAAAGAGCCTATCTGTGAGTTATGGTATCGAGCGTGATGAAGAAGGCTCAGCTGGACTACGCCTTACCGCAAGGGGCTCCGTCACAACCTGTACTTACCGCGTGGACACGGACGGTCGCACACACTTAAACTCGGTTGGGTGGAAGAGATTCCTCAATGGCAAGAATCTTCGTGTTGGACAGGCCATCCTAATTACTACCAGGAACACCCACCACCCAGGCTTGAGGATGATGATCGTCTTTGATATCATCTAGAACTACATATGTGTGTGTGGCTATATCATCTAGAACTACATATGATGATCGTCGTCGATATCATCTAGAACTACATATGATGATCGTGGTCGATATGACCTTGTACTGCTTGAGGATGCATGTTGACTATACATGAAATTGTTATCTAGTACTCCCTTCGTTCCAAATTACTCGTCGTGGTTTGAACTAAAACCACGACGAGTAATTTGGAATGGAGAGAGTACTACCTAGTACCTATAATGCTTTATGAAATTGATATCTAGTAGTAGTATCTTGAAATTGCAGTTTATTGAAACCGAAACGGGGTAGGAAGCGGGGGGAAATGATGAAATATATAGCAGTAGCGAGGGGCTAGGAAATTGCTACATCTAACTAATAGTAGCGCATTCCAGAAAAGCGCTATTGATATAGTCAACAGTAGTAGCGCGGGTGCGGACCGCGCTACTACTAACAGTTAGCTGTAGCGCCGTAGTAGGAGCGCGGCTGCCCGCGCTGCTGCTAGCCTCAAAACCCGCGCTACTACTAGGGTTTTCCCTAGTAGTGTGATGGGCAAGACCCATCCGTTAGCTTAGCATAATGATTGTTAAGTTTTATTGCTATTGCTTTCTTCACGGCTTGTACATATTCCTCTAAGTATGAGATTATGCAACTCCCGAATATCGAAGGAACACCTTGTGTGCTATCAAACATCACAACGTAACTGGGTGATTATAAAGATGCTCTACAGGTGTCTCGAAGGTGTTTGTTGTGTTGGCATAGATCAAGATTAGGATTTGTCCCTCCGAATATCGGAGAAGTATCTCTGGGCCCTCTCGGTAGTGCACATCAGTATAATCCTTGCAAGCAATGTGACTAGTGAGTTAGTTACGGGATGATGCACTACAAAGCGAGTAAAGAGACTTGCTAGTAACGAGATTGAACTAGGTATGATGATACCGACGATCGAATCTCGGGCAAGTAACATACCGATGACAAAGAGAATAACGTAGGTTTTTTTGACTATATACTTCAAGGCAACAGCCTCGCTGTTCTTTATTAAAAAAGAACCAAAGAAGTTACAAAGTTACAAATTACAAGTAAATGAACAATGGGATATTTACAAAGAGTAGCTAAGGGAGAGCAGCTATCTAGCAAATTAGACTATTCCTATATTTACATTTGATTCTATGGGCTAAAAGAGAAATGTCATGGATAAAATTCCTCCTCCAAGACCTAAAGGAAGGCAACTCATTTCTGAAGATCTTCCCATTCCTTTGAGGCCAAATATTCCATGTGGTAGTGAAGATCACTTCTGTGAAAAAGGGGAAGCCAAAATCCTTCCTCGCAGACAAAGCCATCTCATAGGTAGTCTGGTTCGGTTGGAGGATCCATGAAATGACAAGGTAATTCCAAACACGTTGACTGAAGTTGCATGCAAAGAAAAGGTGGGCTCGGTCTTCATGACATGCAGAATTACACATTACACACGTGTCATTCTGGATATTCCAATGACGTCGCTACATCATGTCCCTGGTGTTCAATCGATCCATCAAAAGAAGCCAGCCAAAGACCTTGAATTTAAGAGTGCATGGACATTTCTAGATCCATTTAAATATGGGATCCACCGTAGTATGTGAGAAGCAAGACATATAGTAGATCCTAAACTGATATTCTCTAGACTTGGATGGCCATTTCCAAATGTCCTTCCCATCCTCCTGAAGATTGATCAATGGTAGCAAAGCTTGAAGTTGGGTGAACTCCTGGAAGGCTTCAGCCAACAAAGGCAGATGAAAATTTTCCGTTAGGTCAGGCCGCTCCATAAAGTCCTTAATGGTGATTGTCTCATCAATCACATAGGAATGAAGCCTTGGGAACCGACGATGCATGATAACAACATCATGTCCAAGCTGTCAGCGGTCCAGCCAGAAAACCACCGTATCACCAGTGTGCACCAGAGGCACGACCAAATTGCAAAAACTATCATATAGCTGCAAAACATCTCTCCACCAGAATGAACCACAGCTCTGGGTGACTTGAGGCGGCGATGAGGCATAATACGTGTCCCAAATGAGCGTGACCCAGGGTACATCCTGTTTGTTGAAAAACTTGTAAAGATGCTTGATCAACAAGGCTTCATTTTGTATACTTAAGTTGATAATACTGAGGCCTCCCAGATTCTTGGGGGGACAGACCAAGTCCCAAGCCGCAAATGATTGACGTGCGGTATCCATGTTCCCCCTACACAGACACTAGCACATGATTCTCTCGAGTTGCTTCGAAATTCCCTATGGAAGAGAGAGTGTACACAAAAAATATATTCGCATGGAACTTAAGACAGATTGCAAAAGCTGGAGATGGCTTCCTTGATTCAACAAGCATGAAGATGCAGATAATTGTCTCTCAACGCGATCCACCATAGGCATTAGATCATAGGTCGTTGGCCGAGAGGTTCCCATGTGTAATCCAAGATAGGTGAATAGCATAGACCCAACTTCACACCCAAGCAAACTAGCAACTCGATTGCCTTCTTCATCGGACATATTAATCAGGATCAGAGAGGACTTGCTGAAGTTGACCCGCAGCCCAGTTGAGACCATAAAGATATCAAGCATCTCCTTGAAATCAATGAGCTGGCTGTCGATCGCAGGGGGAACAATGAGGGTATCATCCGCGTATTGAACAATCGGATAGTCGTTTGTACGAGTCGAGATTGGTAGGGTAAGTATGTTTCCGAAGCACATCTCATTAACCACCGATTGTAGAAGATCAAGAGCAATCACAAAGAGTAACGGAGATAATGGATCTCCTTGGCGCACACCCGTTCTGCACACAAAATGATTGCCCAGTACACCATTTAATAGGACCAAAGAGGAACCCGTAGATAAGATGTTATTAATCCAACTAGTCCAATGGCTATCAAAGCCCTTGCATTGCAAGATTCTAAGGATCACATCGTGCTCAATGGTATCAAATGGTTTCGTGAAATCAAGCTTGAGAAGAATGATAGGCCTTTTCGAAGCTTTGCACTGGTGGATATATTCAAAACACCCTGCCAGGCAGTCTTGAATGGATCAGCACCGAAGAAAACCATATTGATTGCAATGAATACATCTTAGAATCACTCTCCGAAGACGATTAGCCAGGAGTTTAGTTAAAAACTTCAAACATGTGTTGGTCAATGATATAGGCCGAAAATCACCAACATTTTCAGGGCTAAGCTTTTTGGGTATGAGAGTAATAAGAGATGTATTTAGGCATTCCAAATTGCATTTCCCATTATAAAACTCCTGGGTAAGTTTCATAAAATCATCCTTCAAAATCGCCCAACATTTCTTTAGGAAAATCCCGGTGAAACCATCTGGACCCGGGGCACGATTAGTGGGAAGGTTCTTAATTACTACCTCCACATCAGAATCCGAGAATGGCTGGGATAACTCCTCCAGCCCATCAACTCTCGTAATCAACGTGTCTAAATCAAACCCCATTTGAACGCCTTTGGATTGGCCCATTCGTTGGTTGAAGTCACCCCAGAACATTCCAGCTAGCTGCTGGTGATCGGTGACGACGTCACCTGCCTGGTTCTTGCTCGAAGAAATAGTATTCCTCCGGTATCGTTTCGTTGCCATAGCGTGAGTTTTTTTTGAGTTTTCCTCAACAATCTTGATGTTTCTGATCGTGCAATGTTGCTTCCAATAGATAAACTGCCAATGTAAAATGTCCTCAAGGTGCAATTTAACAATTCTCCTACAATTTAACTCAGGCCAACTCAAGGGCCGAGACTCCTCCAGTCCATCAAGGAAAAGAACCACCTTGTTGCAATCAGAAATAAGAGCTTTGACTGTGGACATATTTAAATGCCATTTCTTGAGGGCATAAAGTAGAGCTTTAAATTTGGCAGATATAGATAAGGCAATTGAAGATTTGTCCGCTGGCCTATTCCAAACCCGAGATACATAGTCAATAAAACCAGGCAGATCGATCCAATAATTTCAAAGCGAAATACCTTTGCCTATGGTATGCATGTAGCAATTGTGACTACACACAGGACATGATCGGATGCAGTGCGTGCAAGGGGTATAACCAAGGTGTTGGGATGATCGGCAGTCCATGAAACCGAAGTGAAGAACCAATCGATCTGCTCAAGAAGCGGTGAAGATTGCATATTGGACCAAGTATATTGATGGCCCTTGATTGGCAGCTAAACCAGGCCCAAATGGCCAATAATTTCATTAAACAAAAATATGTCATTAACATCGCCACCAGGTAAGTTACGGTTTTCAAGCAATGCATGAAGTTAAAATCACCCAAGAGGAGCCAATTGTCATCACATTGAATATCAAGATTATATAGCCATTGCACAAATCCATCCCGAGCAGGACCTTGACACAGGCCATAAACAGAAACTAAAGACCAAGTTTCAGATGTGTGCTTAGAACTGAATCCCACAATGATCCCATAAGATTTGGCCTTTAATTAATTTTCCCACAAAGAAAGAAGAATTCCATATAACCACCATACCCGCAGACGCACCGGCCGATGGCACATAAACAAAGTTATCGAAACGCCGTGGACAGAATTTCCTAATGAACCGATGATCAATATGCATGCACTTTGTTTCTTTGAGGCAAATAACAGAACAACCACTTTCATCAATCTTTTGTCTAACCGCAAGTTGACGTGCTTCAGAATTAAGACCACGCACGTTCCAACACAGCACTTTCCAATCCTTAAACCCTAACTGATTCATTACAAACCAATAGTAAAAGTAGCAAAAGTAGATCACACAATGACCTACACTGATCATCTTAGAAGACCTGGACCACAAAGTCCCATACATGAAAGGATAAATAAAGATAAATGGCGATTACAACGGGATGCCATGGCCCAGAACCCTTCATGGTGGACTCAATCAGCAGAGTTGGTGTTGCTATTGGACTTAGCAGGATCAGCCACAAGCTTATCCACGGCGATCTTCTCGGGCGCAATGCGAAAACGAGCTCCAATACGCTGAAGATCAGCAATAGCAGTCGGAGGCAGCACAACTGGGCTGTCATCAGGCTGTGCAGGCTTGGTCTTGCGCTTCTTCATGGTGTGACCCCTCTTGTGTGTACTTGGGGTGCTACTCGGCATCTTACGGAAACCGTCACGTAGGGCGCTGAGACGTGCACTGCGTCTAACCTCAGTATCAACAAGGACTTTAGAAGCCCTAGCTTTCCCGTCACACTTCACTGTCACTTTGGGGACAACAGTGAACTCAAATGCTTCAGTGACAGGTTCAGAAAGATCATCAAAGCAGAGAGCCCGAGGCATAGGCCTTTTGACTGGCGACCCACTCCGAACAGAGATGTGAGAAGGATCAGATGCAGTCTGAAGCGTGAATTTCATCGCAGATTCATTGCAGCAGAAGTTCCAAGAACTTTTATCCAGCAGCAAGGCCCCAATGTCAGGCTTGAAGACGAACTGTGGAATCTTAGCAGAGTACATAAGTGGCATCATCTTCTCAAAGGTACGCTGCCACTGCATCATAGGGGGAAAAACCGGCCCAAAAACAGTGAGTACATGCCCAATCTACATGGGTTGCTAAGGTCCCATTGGGGGCTGGAGAACAACCACATCCGCAGCATCACCTGCATTCACTAGTGCAGAACCGGGCTTTAGCGCCGGTTCGTAAGGGCCTTTAGTGCTGGTTCTTCAACCGGCACTAAAGAGTGGGGACTAAAGGCCCCCCACTTTAGTACCGGTTTGGCACGAACCGGCGCTAAAGTGCCACCACGTGGCACGAGCCAGGCACCGGGTGCTGGTAGATCATTAGTACCGGTTGGTAACACCAACCGGTAGTAAATGTTTGGGGGGGGGGGTTTGGTTTTATTTTTTATTTTTCCATTAATTTTGTGTTTTCCATTTAATTCTTTTTTGTTTGCTGGTATTTTACGATACTACGTATTGTACACGTTATGCATATATATAAATAGATTATCTCATAGAACCGATCATACACATACACACACACACACACATAATTTCTCCTACATGTTGCCTTGGTGCCTTTGGAGCACGATGACAAGTGGTTCATGGGGTCGGTAGCGGGTAAAAGTATTCTCCTTTGGGATCTATGACCTGGTCGAGCAAAAATCCCGCTATTTCCTCTTTGAAGTGCTAGTATGCGCTCCGTTGCTAGGAGCTTCTCCCGCACCTCATTGAACTGTTAAGAAGCAGATCAATATGCATGTGTATTAGTTGTGTGACTAGATATCGATAATGATGTAAATATTATGAATAGTGTTCTGGTAAATGTACCCATTCCTGTCTTTGAGATTTGCTCCATTCGGACGCCATCATGTGAATGTTCTCGCAAACGTAGTACGCACACAGATTAGTCCCCGGAGCCTGCTTCAGGGCCTTTACGAGAATGGAATTTAATAAGATAATAATTAATCAAGCATGATAATTAATTAATGGTATTGAAACATGAATTAAAGAGATGGTAAGCTAGCTAGTAACACTTAATTACTTACCTTGGGTTGAAACCAAAACAACTTTTGTCGCCATTTTCCTGGAGTCACCTTGATGAACTTTACCCAAGCCCTGCCCGCCAGCAAAGAAAATGAATAAAGGGGTTATTAAATAGTTGATATCAGGAAATGAAGAACTAATTAAATAGGCCTTGATATAGTTAATAATGATTGAAATTACTTGCCGGCTATCCCCTTCACGATGGCGAAGTCACTTTCTTCCTTAAGTAGTGAGTCCAGTACTTCAACTGTTGCTTTATCAACTTTAATGACTAACAAGATCCAGTGGAAACTGCATGCGCACACGTTGCATGTCTTAATTAAGTGGGCATGTGCACAACACTAATCAAATAGCCTAAACCCTATACACTTAATTATTAACATCTAGCTAGCTAGTAAGCAAAAATAGAATTTGTAGTACAAGGCTGTGTGACTCACATGAAGTTGTAAGGAAGTAGTATATCTTCATTGCTATTGAGGCGCTTGAAGAACTGTAGCATGCTTTCCTATAAACTTGCTCGACAACTTGGAATGTTCCATGTGTACTCATTAACGGTATTTGGATCAATGAACCCAATGCCATAGCGTCCAGATTTTTTCATTTCATACATCTTTATCCTGCATAATACCACAAAAAAGAATATAGTGAGAATAATTACAGGTAATGATTGATCAAAATGATCACTACAACTAGATTGAGTCTTAAATTACAGAAAGAAATCACTTATAGACAATAGCAACTGACGAGAGATTTGTCGAGTGCGTCTTGATTGTATAACTGAAATAGCTCTAAACACTCAACGGACAGAGCTTTCTTATGGAAGTAATGCTTCTCCTTGACATTCACCATGAGGGACTCTCGTTTGGAAATCTTGGTAATGTTCATGTATCACTGATGCAATTCATACATTCTTGTTGGGAGGTTCTTGACCTCCTCGGGCTTGACCACAGGTTCGCCCCGGACATATTTCCGTTTTATTCCCTCCTCTCTAAGAGGAGACATGGGCTCGATCTCGAGGAGTTGTCCAACACTAATATTGAGAATTTTAGCATTCCTTATATGCTCCTCGGTTATTACCAGATTCTTCAGCCGGGGAACGGTTTTCTCACAATAATATAGGGCGCGCGTACTCTCATGTGTTGTTGGCACAACAAGCTGGGGGATGGATTGCGCCGCCTGTTCTCCCAGCCAGGGAACGGTTTTCTCGCATTTTTGGCAGCTGCTTGTTGGCTCAAGCTCGAGCTCGCTTCCTTCTATAGTCGTGCTCGATGTGCCTTCCTGATTTGGCGCTCATAGTCTGAGTCAACAGGCTTGGGAGCTATTGGTCTAGCCATACAAATGAAGTGGTCAATCTTTTCCTCAGGCACTTTCTCCCTTGGCGGCGGTGACGGTTTCGGTCCAAAATGGGCGTCCACTTGGGCCTTCACTATGGCTTTGTTTTGCCCCTCGGTCATGTCGTAAGGCCTCTAAGGAAGAGGAGCGAGGCTGCTTGGATCATATTTATATCGCTTGCCTCCGCCTGTACCTCCTGTACTACCTTGACTCGTATTGTTACGCACCATAGCTGCGGCGTGTCTCTTCTGAGATTGCTGAGGCGGCGGAGACGGCCGATGTGGCTGAGTTCGAGCAGGAGTCTGCTCACGCAGTGGTGGACTTGGAGGAGCGGGAGTCTGCTGACACGGTGAAGGACTTCGAGGAGGAGTCGGCTCACGCATTCGTGGACTTGGAGGAGCGGGAGTCTGCAGACATGGTGGCGGACTTCGAGGAGGAGTCCGCTCACGCATTCGTGGACTTAGAGGAGCGGGAGTCCTCTGGCTCGGTGGCGGACTTCGAGGAGTCGGCTCACGCGGTGTCGGTGGCCTTCGAAAGATGATGCAATCCTTTCTCCATAGGATGATATGATGTATGGCCTCTCCCAGTGTGCGCTCGTCGTCACCTCTAGGAATGTCAAGCTCTAGCCCCGAATATTGGTCCACCACCTCATCAACCAAGACACGAGCATAGCCCGCTGGAATTGGGGTGCAATGGAAGGTTGCTTCGGGGGTATTTGTAAAAGCAAGGGCATCTACCACCTTCATGGATATGTTCTTCATTTTGAAGTGTAGCTCACAGTTAGTGTTCTCTATGATGTCATCCATAGGGTATGTATCCAGCAGTGCGTCGCCCGGGGCGGAACCAACGCTGCTTCTCGGCATGGATGGGACGGTGCTATCCAATGCTGGACGATCATCCGCTTGTTGCAGCCGCTGCTGAGACCCCCTTTCCTGGCTAAGTGAGTTGATCTGCTACTGCTGCTGCTGGAATTTGAGTGCCAAGTCCGCGTGCCTTGCTTCTAGGCCTTGAAGGCGTTATGCATCCTGCTTCCTCTTCTCCTCCTCCAGCTTCCTCTTCTTCTCTTCCTCCATCTTCTTTCTTTCACGGGTCCTATAGTCGTCGTTCCATTCTGAAAAACCCTCATACAAGGGAATAACGCCCTTGCCTCATGTTCTTCTCGGGTTTTCAGATTTCCCAGGGCGCGCGTAAGCTCGTCATTCTCTCTGTTGGGCATGAACACCCCCTTTCGAGCATCTTCTATTGCGTCAAGTAATGTTTGTTCGGCTCCTTTTAGACTTGCCTTCTTCGAAACCAGGCCTGTCTTCGGGTCCAACGCCCCCCATGCGCATAGAACCAAGTTCTGCACCTGGGGGGCCAGCTCCTAGTAACCGGAGTGACCCCTGCATCCACCATATCTTGCTCAGACTTATCCCACTTAGGCATTGCCACCGCGTAGCCACCTGGCCCCAGCCTATGGAACTCCGTCTTTTTTGCGGCATTGGCCTTGATTTTCTCGACTGTTCCTTAGATAATTCTAATTCCTTGAATTTCACGAAAGCAGGCCAGTGTTCTATTTGCTTCTCAAGTGTTCCCTTGAATTCTGGAGTCTTCCTTTCTGCAGCGAGGTAGTTAGCCAATATAGTTTTCTTGTGGGTGTTGAATGCAATTGCCATCTTCTTAAGAGCAACGTCCTTGACTTTCTGGACATCTGCATCAGTGAAATAATCTAGTAGGCTGAAATGTTCCATCAGAGATTCCCAAAGGTTTTGTTTTGCTCTGTCGTCGACCCAAGTAACATCTAGACATTTAGTTTTTGGCTCTATCCATTCTTGAATGGAGATCGGGAGTTGGTCCTTCACAAGAACTCCGCACTGACGAACGAACTTGTTCGCAATGTTCTTAGGCGTGAGGGGTTTGCCACCAGCTTTGATGGAATCGATGTTGTACTTTACACCCTCCTTCAACTTTTTGCCTGGGCCTTGCTTTGTCATGTTGTCTGTAGAAGCAGATTTGCTCGATCCGGAGGGCTGAAAGAAGAAAGATCGATTCGTTAATATATCTTCAAATAAAAAAACATGTGATGATCACTAGATGCCTGCTTATATAAATATACCTCGCCGGTAGTCTTTGTTATTTCAAGATCAACATTGTCTGTGTCGTCATAATCATTGTTTGCGTCATCATAATCATAACCATAGTTCATCACTTCATCAGCTCGGTCGTCGAGATCGAATATCTTATCATCACCCTTCCTGGTATTGTTCAGATATTGGGAGCCGTCATCTGCTTCATTCGCATCATCTGGCCTGGTAGGGCTGCGTATGATCTCGAACAGGGCCTCTGCTCCCTCTCTGCCGGTATTGTCCGCCATAGCTTTTACTTAACTAATATAGAAGAAATATAAAACAATTTAGTATTCAAATTACAATGCATGGATGCAATCAATAAGAAAAAACTGAATCATATAGTACATAATATGCATCGTCTCGAATAATATATAATCTCGAATACATCGTCTCAAATAATATATAATCTCAAGTACATCGTCTCTAATAATATATATAATCTCGAATACATTGTCTCGAATATTATATATCGAATACATCACTGGCTAGGTACCTAATAAAGATCGAATACTATAGGATAATCTAGGCCACTCGCGGTTCGTGGGGCATGGGCGGTGGACACCCAAAGAGAAGGAACCATCACAGGATCATATCTCCGGTCATCTGCCCAAAGAACCTGCCAGGTATTGGAGAACCTGACGTCCATAGCAGCCATCTAGCGATGGACGTGCTCGTCCTCCTCCCTGACACGGCAACGCACCACCTCCGGTGGGGCCGGCTCCCTCTGCACCGAATGTGGCCCACATGAACGCCACCAAAGGAGATCAGGGTCGACGACGGGACCCGAGGCCAGGTTGCTCACCAAGCGGCGTGCCCCTCCAGGTAGCACCTCCCAGTGCTAGCCCGGCGGAGCACAGTCCCGGACATGGGTCAGCCGGACGTCGTCGCGAATGGGTCGACGGCGAGGATGCGGGCCGGGCATCGTCGAGAACAAATACTATATGCCCGCAAAAAGTAACATTTTTTAAATGATTGGATTGTGATAAGTAAAATCCTATATGCAAATTCTAAATTTTTCTATAACTAAAATTATAAGAAACTAAAAAAAACATCGATCATCGTCAAACAATTTGACATTAATCTAATTCATCTAGCTAAAACTAATTCTAATATTTCTAACATTTCTATATATATAACTAACATTTCTATAACGTTTCTAACATTTCTATCACTTAAAAATAGAAAAATTGCTAACATTTCTATAAATATTTCTATAACTAAAAAACAGAAAAATTTATAACATTTCTAATATTTCTATAACTAAAAAATAGAAAAATTTCTATAACTAAAATTTATAACTAAAAAACTAAAAAAACAATGTATGTGTGTGTGTGTGGACATGGCGGCCGGGGCAGGAGCTCAACAGCGAGGCGCGGCGACGGGGGGCGGCGACGGGGACGACGACGGGGATGGGGACGGGGCGGCGACGAAGGTGACGGGGACGGGCCGGGTGGGGACGACGGGGCGGGGACGGCGATGGACGGCGAGGACGACGACGGGCGGAGGGGACGGGGATGGCCTGGGCGGCGACGGCGACGGGGACGGCGACGGGGTCGACGACGAGGGGCGATGGCAACGGGGCAGAGGAGAAAGAAGCAGAGGGGGAGATGAGAAACTGAATTTTTTTGAAGTGCTTTCTTATACAGAACACCCCTTTAGTACCGGTTAGAGCCACCAACCCATACTAAAGGTCTGTTTTGGCCAGGCCAAGCGGCGGGAAGCGACCCCCTTTAGTACTGGGTGGTGGCACCAACCGGTACTAAAGACCCCCCCCTCCTTTAGTACCGGTTGGAGCCACGACCCGGTACTAAAGGTGTTGCGCTGCCAGGCGAGGGGCGCAGAAGTTTAGTCCCACCTCGCTAGTTGAGGAGTGCCAAGACCAGTTTATAAGCCCCGACGCGGGCACTGTATTGAGCTCCTCTCAAAAGCAGGCCTTCCGGGCCTACCTCTCATACTCTGCCTGTGGGCCTACTGGGCTTGCGAGCCTGTGTCCTCGCCCAACTACAAGTTGGGTTTCTAGTGCTATGCAGGCCGCACTGGCCCAGTAGGTGGGCTTTTTTATTTTCTTATTTTTTATGCTTTATTTATTTTTGAGTTGTTTTTTGCTGTATTTAGAGTTTCTTTGTGAATATTTTTTCTTTAGGTACAAAAAATTACAAACTTTCTATTAGTGTCAGTAGTTTTCAAATTTGAATAGTTTAAATTTTGAATTATTTGAAATTTGTGTGAATCACAAGTTTGCGAATAACTTAACTTTGAAAATAGATTTTTCAGTGATTTTTTTCTTATGTTTAATATTAGTGTGTTTTATCATTATATTCAATTTGATAATGCTTAGGTTATTTAAAAAATGAAATGCCTTTGTAACAGATGAATTTTCGTCCGAAACCCTGATACTTCGAAAGAGATTGTCCATTTTGTACACGAAGTGCATCGAGCTTTTCTAGAAATTATGATACCATGCCAACTTTCAACCTTTTCTGAGTTTGTTTGCACAGAAAATTTCTTCGTGTTTCAAATGCCAAAACACATAACTACCCTAACTATTACAGAGATTCCCTTCTGGGTGTGAAACACAAAAGAAAGTGATGATAGTGAAGCCGATCACATCCCAGATCTTTGGGTGTGAAACTTTTTCTTCGCGTGTGTCCCTTTGCGCCGTAGCCATGGAAAATCTTCATCATTTAACTGGATGCTCGGGTCAATATTCACTATGAATGGAGCAATTTCATCAAACTTTTCATAATCTTCTGACATGTCTGTCTTCTCATCCACTCCCATGATGTTTCAATTCCCAGAAAGAACTAGGTGGCGCTTTGGCTAATCGTGTGATGCATTAGCTTCCTTATCTTTTCTTTTTCTCGACTTGGTAGACATGTCCTTCACATAGAAAACCTGTGCGACATCATTAACTAGGACAAATGGTTCATCTGCATACGCAAGATTGTTGAGATCCACTGTTGTCATTCCGTATTGTGGGTCTTCCGCTACCCCGTCTCGTGTCATATTGACCCATTTTCACCGAAACAAAGGGACCATCAAACCACGTCCATAGTCAAGTTCCCATATGTCCTCTATGTAACCATAATATGTTTCCTTTCCCGTCTTAGTTGTTGTATCAAAGCAGACACCACTGTTTTGGTTGGTGCTCTTCTTATCTTGGGCGATCGTGTAAAATGTATTACCATTTATCGTGTACCCTTTGAAAGTCATTATATTCGAAGATGGTAACTGGGACAGCGAGTACATGTCATCTTCAATAGAGGCGTCATGCATGGTACATGTCTGCAACCAGCCGGCGAAACTCCTGGTTTGTACACGTGTAATCCAGTCATCAGACCACTCTAGGTGTTTGTAGCATAGAAAATTCTTGTGTTCGTCCATGTACGGAGACACCAAGGTGGAATTCTATAGAACTTTGTAGTGTGCTTCAGTGAGAGAATGTCCATCCATACATATTATTTGATTTCCTCCAAGTGTGCCTTTTCCATCCAGTCTGCCTTTATGCCGCGATTCAGGAACACCAATCGGCTTAAGGTCAGGAATAAAGTCAATACAAAACTCAATGACCTCCTCATTTTCATGGCCCTTGGAGATGCTTCCTTCTGGGCTAGCACGGTTATGAACATATTTCTTTAAGACTCCCATGAACCTCTCAAAGGGGAACATATTGTGTAGAAATACATGACCAAAAACGTTAATCTCTTCGCATAGGTGAACTAGGACGTGCATCATGATGTTGAAGAAGGATGGCGGGGACACCAACTCGAAACTGACAAGACATTGCACCAAATCATTCTCTAACCTTGGTATGATTTCTGGATCGATTACCTTCTGAGAGATTGCATTGAGGAATGCACATATCTTCACAATGGCTAATCGAACATTATCCGATAGAAGCCCCCTCAATGCAACCGGAAGCAGTTGCGTCATAATCATGTGGCAGTCATGAGACTTTAGGTTCTGGAACTTTTTCTCTGCCATGTTTATTATTCCCTTTATATTCGGCGAGAAGCCAGATGGTACCTTAATACTGAGCAGGCATTCAAAGAAGATTTCCTTCTCTTCTTTGGTAAGAGCGTAGCTAGCATGACCCTGATGTATGCCGTCTTTTCCGTGCATACGTTGCTGGTCCTCCCGTTCCTCAGGTGTATCTTTTGTCTTCCCATACACGCCCAACAAGCCAAGCAGGGTCACGCCTAGGTGTTTCCAATAGGGTAGGTCCCAAAATATAGATTTCTTCTTCCACATGGGTGCACGTCCATGAGCGTCATTCGGAACAGGTTGTGCGCCAGGACCCTTTCCAAAGGACTACCTCCAAATCCTTGACCATATCATGTACATCAGCACCAGTACGGTGGCGAGGCTTCGTCCGGTGATATGCCTCACCTTTGAAATGCTTGCCTTTCTTTCTTACGGGATGCCTGCTTGGAAGAAATCGACGATGTCCCAGGTACACATTCTTCCTACAATTGTCCAAATATATACTGTCGGTATCATCCAAACAGTGCGTGCATGCGCGGTATCCCTTGTTTGTATGTCCCGAAAGGTTAATGAGAGCAGGCCAATCATTGATGGTCACGAATAGCAACGCCTTTAGGTCAAATTCTTCCCCCATGTGCTCATCCCACGCATGTACACCTGTTCCATTCCACAGCTGTAAGAGTTCTTCAACTAATGGCCTTAGGTACACATCAATGTCATTGCCGGGTTGCTTAGGGCCTTGGATGAGCACTGGCATCATAATGAACTTCCGCTTCATACACAACCAAGGAGGAAGGTTATACAAACATAGAGTCACAGGCCAGGTGCTATGGTTGCTGCTCTGCTCCCCAAAAGGAATAATGCCATCTGCGCTTAGACCAAACCATACGTTCCTTGCGTCATCTGCAAACTCCTTCCCATACTTTCTCTCGATTTTTCTCCACTGTGACCCGTCAGCGAGTACTCTCAACTTTCTGTCTTTCTTGCGGTCTTCTCTGTGCCATGGCATCGCCTTGGCATGCTCTTTGTTTTGGAACAAATGTTTCAACCGTGGTATTATAGGAGCATACCACATCACCTTGGCAGGAATCTTCTTCCTGGGGTGCTCTCCCTCGACATCACCAGGGTCATCGCGGCTGATCTTATAGCGCAATGTACCGCATACCGGGTAAGCGTTCAAATCCTCGTAATCACCGCGGTAGAGGATGCAGTCATTAGGGCATGCATGTATCTTCTGCATCTCTAACCCTAGAGGGCAGACAACCTTCTTTGCTTCATACGTACTCTCGGGCAATTTGTTGTCCTTTGGAAGCATATTCTTTATCATTACCAGCAACTTTCCAAATCCCTTGTCAAATACACCATTCTCTGCCTTCCATTGCAGCAATTCCAGTGTGGTGCCCAACTTTTTCTTGTCAGCTTCGCAATTCGGGTACAACAATTTCTTGTGATCCTCTAACATGCGCTGCAACTTCTTCTTCTCCAAATCACTTGCACAGTTTCTCTTTGCATCGGCATTGCCCGACCTAGATCATCAGCGGGCTCATCTGATGCCTCTTCTTTAGCTTCTTCCCGCATTGCTGGCTCTGCTTCTTCCCCCATTGTTGTATCATCATATTCAGGGAACCCATGGCCAGGATAGTTGTCGTCGTCCTCTTCTTCTTCATTGTCTTCCATCATAACCCCTCTTTCTCCGTGCTTGGTCCAAACATTATTATAGTGGGGCATGAAACCGGACTTAAACAGGTGGACATGAATGGTTCTTGACCTAGAGTAATTGTGATCATTCTTACAGACAGCACATGGACAAGGCATAAAACCATCCGCCGGCTTGTTTGCCTCAGCCGCAAGCAGAAAAGTTTGCATGCCATTAATGAACTCAGGAGAGCATCGGTCATCATACATCCATTGTCGGCCCATCTTCATTACACAACACCGAAAAGACCAAATTAATACAAGTCCATACATATATATAGTTCATACAACACTTAAATGCAACAAACAAATAACTCTCTAGCTAAAGAATTTAAATGCAACAACAAATGCGATCAAGATCGCAACTAAGGTAACAATTGATCCAACAGCATAATGATACCAAGACTCACTATGAATGGCATATTTTCTAATCTTTCTAATCTTCAACCGCATTTTCTCCATCTTGATCTTGTGATCATCGACGACATCGGCAACATGCAACTCCAATTCCATCTTCTCCCCTCAATTCTTTTCAATTTTTCTTTCAAATCCTCGTTTTCTCTTTCAACTAAATTTAACCTCTCGACAATAGGGTCGGTTGGAATTTCTGGTTCACATACCTCCTACATACAAATATCTATGTCAAATTGATGGGCATAATTTGTCATAAACACGAAATGCAATAAATAGTTTTAAAAGAGAATATACCACATCCGAATTATAACAAGGACGAGGGCCAACGGGGACTGGTATCAAAACCATGGCACTATGTATAATAAACCACGTATGGGTAAGATAATTTTACGAGTAACTATATATCCAAATCACACAAGCATTATTTTTTATATAAAACATTCATGAACAAGAGGCTCACCGCAAGGTGGTGCCAGCGACGGGACGGTGCGGGCGATCGACGGTGGTTACGACGGAGATTTAGAAGGCACTAAGTAAACCACACCTACATATGCAAACTAAGTGTTATTTTTGACCTCAAATTGCATATAAATCAAATACTAGCACATATAATTCCTCCCAAATTACTAAACTCACAAATTAATCACTATATAAAGCATTGCAAGAGCTAATCTAGCAATGAGAGATGAAAGGACAAAGTTGCTAACCATAGTGATCATTTGAATTGATGGGGCCTTCAAATCTTGACAAATTTTGGGCAAAATGTGTGATGAGCTCGAGAGGAAGAGGCGAAGATTAGAGAGGAGAGGGGAAAGGGGAAGAACAGAGCGAGGTCGAGTGGACGAAGGTTTTATGTAGGACGACCTTTAGTATCGGTTCATGATATGACCCGATACTAAAGGTGCTAGAGGGGCCCCAGACTGACAACATCCTGCCACCGCTCACTTTAGTACCGGTCCGTGGCATGAACTGGTGCTAAAGGTTCACCATGAACCGGTACTAATGAGAGCGGCCGCTAGCCATTGGAACCGACACTAATGCATACATTAGTGCCGGCTCAAAATCAAACCGGCACTAATGTGCTTGACATTTTACCCTTTTCTACTAGTGATTGTTAACAGAGTCATCAGAAATCTGCAGAAGTATTGATTCTTGGGATTGAATATCCTCAACTTGCTCATGCTGGGCAGCATCTTGCACTGGCACAGGCTCATCCTGCTGCTGATCATTGACAGGTGGTGGTACATTGTTCCATCCAAGCTCTGGAAACTCTGGCATGACCCAATTGTGGTAATCAAACTACATATTGCCAGGGAGGGGTGGGGATTGCCATTGAACGACATGGGGTCCTCATCATCCGGTAGGACATCAGCAAAGTCTGTAGAGAGGATGTACACAAGAATTGACCAAGAAATTCTAGCCCCACCAAAGTCTGCACATTCACGGTAGGCCACATCCCTTGGAACTAAAGAAGGTGCAGGGAACGAGAGATATGCCAGAGTACGAACGAGCATTGGGTCGTCCTGATGCCAGTGATGAAGCGACCAAAAGTGCCAATGGCGTCGGCAATGTGCTGCGTGCGCCTGTAATCCAGAGGAACCCAAGCAACATGACCCATCCGCGGCGGAAACCCTGAGTAGCTCTGTAATTTATGCCCTCACCGTGCGGAATAAATCGAACAAATATATCGTTGCCCAGATCAAAGGGGGTGATCAACTAGGGCTTGCCAAACAACAGCACTACAAAAACAGAAGATTCCAACCCCCTGAATCCATGGTTGAGCGTCTAGAACAGCCCTTCCCAGAGTATTGACGACAAAATCACTGACCATGTTGCGGAAGATGAATACCTCTTCGGGCAAAGGAGCCGGCTCGACGATGGCGAAGGCGCAATCCTCATGTTGCCGATCGGGAGCCACTGCAGGCGAGAAGAAGGTGCGGGGAAGGCATAGAGGGCTTCCATCGATGATGTCAGAACCCGACAGAGCAAACTCCATAGGATAAAGCGGGAAGTTGGCAATTGTTGGTGTCGAGGCCGGCGGACAGCCTGAATCAGTGGTGCGGCAATGGAGGGGCGAGGTGGACGGCAGTGGTGGTGTTTTGGGTGATGGTGGTGTGGTAGGAGGCGGAGGTGGCGTTTTGGGCAGTGGCTCTATAGGTAATGGTGGAGGAGATGGGGTGGCAGGCTTGACTGGACTGGGCAATGTACTAGCAGGGCTAGCTATGGAAGAAATCGAGGCGTCCGGCATAGATTTTCCTGCTGACCGGGCAGACTCACTAGAATTGACCCGCGGGACCCACTTGTAAGTTGGAGAAGGGGTAGAATCTGAATAGCCCTTGGCTCGGTGACCCAGCCGAAAGCATCAATGGAACCTAAACCGGCTAGTGCACGCGCTGGTTAAATGCAACATAGATAAGCAGTTGTGGCACTTCCAAACTTGAAAAACCATATCATCAATAAGAGTATTAAGACTAACGGAATCTCCAGAAGAGTCCGTTAGATGATTATCCTGAGTCACTTAATTGCGTATATCGGCTGGAGTCAAATTGATATCTGGTGATCGTAAAATTAATGGTGATTGATTTTTGACCAATTCAGGTTGGGCCGTAGCATCTACCTGGGCCTGGGGCAACTCAGGCCCAATCAGCTCATTCTCATGCACATGCAGACTCACGTCCAAACTTGTTGGAGCGGCCACTAAAATACCGGCCAAAGATTTGGCATGGTAGTTTACCATTCCGAAAGTGATGGGTGGCATCGCCACCGTCCAGTGAAGATCAGTTGCCCGCGGCGAGGGAAAAATAAATCTTTCATGAGGAAGAACAGAATAACCCGCATCAAAAATCTTATCAACACAAATTTTTGTACCTGGGTATCTATAGCCCTTGCAAGCATCATACTATTGGAAGGTGGCAAAAGAAATCCTCTTCTTTGACATAGAATTCGAACGCAGCGAAGATTTGGAAGGTGGTTTGTGCATGGCAATCATGCCAAGAGCTACACGCCTTTTAGAAGGACTCACTAAAATCCACTCAGCATCGCATTCCTTCTTCCAAATAATAAACTCATGTTTCCAATTAGGGCCACCATTACCCCAAAGTTGGAAATAGCATTTGAAATGCGGGCACGCAAACAATCGCAATTGAAGAATAAGAAGGCCAAATCATTTGCAAGAAACAATAAATGAGAATACCTTGTCTTTAATGAGCTGAACAGACAAATCAATTGTTGATCCTCCAATTGCTGATTCCAATGCCGCCGCCACCGAATCTTCATTAAGACAAAAATCATGCCTGCTGAATGACACGACCATGATGAAACGGGCCGTGTCGTCCATGCGATGGATGCATTTCCCACAAGATCGAAAAACCTCCTCAGCAAAAGCCACTCCTTTGGAAAAATCTAGATCCAAAGTTGATCCACCGTGAGAACTCATATGAGATGGGTATGGAAGGATAGATCTGAGGGCGCTGGAGAAGATGGATGGAGGAGAAACAAGATTTTTTGGTTGGAGTGGAAGATCACCGGAGAGTCTAGGGTTCGGGTGGGAGGGTGGGTGGGAGCCATCATTGGATTTGAATTTAGTTGCTAGAATAACATATGTTGTTATTGCGGTTTAAGCGATAAAGATCTTCATAGAATATGTAGGAACCAATATGAGCATCCTGATTCCGCTATTGGTTATTGACCAGAGATGTGTCTCGGTCATGTCTACATAGTTCTCGAACCCGTAGGGTCCGCACGGTTAACGTTTGATGATGATTTGTATTAAGAGTTATGTGTTGTTGGTGACCGAAGTTTGTTCGGAGTCCCGGATAAGATCACGGACATGACGAGGAGTCTCTAAATGGTCGAGAGGTAAAGATTCATATATTAAAAGGTAGTATTCAGACATCAGAATGGTTTTGAGTGGTTCGTGTATTTTACCGGAGTACCGAGGGGTTACTGGAACCCCCCGGGGAAGTATTGGGCCTAGATGGGCCTTAGTGGAGAGAGATGAGGGCCGCAAGGGGTGGTCGAGCCCCCCTCCCTCCCTTTGGCAGTCCGAATTGGACTAGGGGAGGGGGCGGCGCCCCCCTTTCCCTCTCCCTCTCCTCCTCCTTCCTTTTCCCCTCCCGTGAAGAAAGGAAAAGGGGGGGGGGGGCGAATCCTACTAGGAGTGGAGTCCTAGTAGGACCCCCCCATCGCGTGCCCCTCCTAGTCGGCCTCCTCCTCCTCCCCTACTTCATATACGGGGGCAGGGGGGCACCCCAAGACACATCAATTGTTCTCTTAGCCGTGTGCAGTGCCCCCTCCATAGTTTACTCCTCTAGTCATAGCATCTTAGTGCTTAGGCGAAGCCCTGCACGGATCACATCACCATCACCATCACCACGCTGTCGTGCTGACAGAACTCTTCCTTGACCCTCTGCCGGATCAATAGTTCGAGGGACGTCATTGAGCTGAACGTGTGCTGAACTCAGAGGTGTCGTACGTTCGGTACTAGATCGGTTGGATAATGAAGACGTTCGACTACATCAATCGCGTTAACCTAACGCTTCCGCTTTTGGTCTATGAGGGTACGTGGACACACTCTGCCCCTCTCGTTGCTATGCATTTCCTAGATAGATCTTGCGTGATCATATGATTTTTTTTGAAATTGCATGCTATGTTCGCCAATAGTGGCATCCGAGCCAGGTCTATGCGTAGATGATATGCACGAGTAAAACACAAAGAGTTGTGGATGATAATAGCCATACTTCTTACCACCAACGTCTCATTTTGATTCGGCGATATTGTTGGATGAAGCGGCCCGGACCAACATTAGATGACCACGTTCATGAGACCGGTTCTACAGACATGCTTTTGCACACAGGTGGCTTGCGGGTGTCTATTTCTCCAACTTTAGTTTAATCGAATTTGACTACAGCCGGTCCTTGTTGAAGGTTAAAACAGCACACTATATGAAAAATTGTTGTGATTTTGATGCGTAGGTAAGAACAGTTCTTGCTGGAAGCCCGTAGCAGCCACGTAAAACTTGCAACAACAAAGTAGAGGACGTCTAACTTGTTTTTGCAGGGCATGTTGTGATGTGATATGGTGAAGACCTAGTGAGATATAAATTGTTGTATGAGATGATCATGTTTTGTAGAAGTTATCGGCAACTGGTAGGAGCCTTATGGTTGGCGCTTTATTGTATGAAATGCAATCGCCATGTAATTGCTTTACTTTATCACTAAGCGGTAGAGATAGTCGTAGAAGCAATAGTTGGCGAGACGACAACGATGCTACGATGGAGATCAAGGTGTCAAGCCGGTGACGATGGAGATCATGATGGTGCTTTGGAGATGGAGATCAAAGGCACAAGATGATGATGGCCATATCATGTCACATATTTTGATTGCATGTGATGTATATCTTTTATGCACCTTATTTTTCTTAGTGCGGTGGTAGCATTATAAGATGACCCCTCACTAAATTTCAAGGTATAAGTGTTCTCCCTGAGTATGCACCGTTGCTATAGTTCTTCGTGGCGACACACCACGTGATGATCGGGTGTGATAAGCTCTACGTTCACATATGATGGGTGCAAGTCAGTTTTGCACGTGCAGAATAATTGGGTTAAACTTGACGAGCCTAGCATATGCAGATATGGCCTCGGAACACTAAGACCAAAAGGCCGAACGTGAATCATATAGTAGATATGATCAACATAGTGATGTTCACCATTGAAAACTACTCCATCTTACGTGATGATCGGACATGGTTTAGTTGATATGGATCACGCGATCATTTAGATGACTAGAGGGATGTCTATCTAAGTGGGGGTTCTTAAGTAATATGATTAATTGAACCTTAATTTATCACAAACTTAGTCCTGATAGTTTTTTTTACATATCTATGTTGTTGTAGATCAATGGCCCGTTGTAGCGACCTGACCTCAGACGGTCAAGTCTCTGTGTTCAGTGTCATCCCTGGATCGGTAATGCTGACACACACAGTACTCGAAGGATTTATAACAGAGTAGCAATCACACACTTATCACATCGAATGTCTCAAAAGAGTACTTATCACAATAAATATGGCTTAAGGCCATCTAAAAACGATAACAGCGGAAGGCTTGGAAGATAAAGTGAGTCCATCAACTCCAACGGCATAGCTGAGTGCATGACAAACGACCTACGGTCTCTTACTCCTCGTCTAAAAAGTCTGCAACATGATATGTTGCAGCCCGAAAACGGGTCAGCACATGGAATCTCCTGGCAATATAGCACAGTAGAGCAATGAACAGATAAATGTTATCACTACATGCATATTTGGCTGGTGGAGGCTCTATGGTTATAATGTTTTTTGCAAAAAGCCAAATTTTCCATACAACAAAGGAATATATTTTATTTAACCATCATGGTAGTGGATACATTGAGAATGGTACCCCCATCTCAATCCCAATTAAAAGTAATAATCAACCCAACAGATTAATTTAGAGTGACGAGATCCATATGATAATCCAAGAACCAGATACTCAAGTTGTCCATAACTGGGGACACGACTAACCATTATTAGTTTGTACACTCTAGAGTTTTGTGCACTTTTCCCCACAAGACTCGATCTCCTGCGTTGGATTTCTCGCACTACATGGCGTTTGAGAAACAGATGACCGAGACACAGTTTTTCAGAAGCGTTAACTCTATCCCCGGGTAGACCGTACCAACCTACATCCCCTACATCTGCTAGTCTACCAATGGAAGAGGTCATGCAACTTACTCCACTATGCTAGAGCCAATAATAGCTTGTGGCTGCACACGAAAGTTTCTAGCATGAATTATCTTATGATCCCTTTGAGCCTGGGTGGCGGACCATAGGAGGATCACACGGTACAACCCTGAGATCTCCTAGGACAGCACTGGTATAACCCCAGGTGCCCAAAACCAACAATCCACCCAGATGTGTATTAAAGTTGCCTCCTTAGAATTGAACCATTAATTAACAAACTCACATCTGTCATGGATACACTCAAACCCAATCCACGTCTACTAGCATAGGATAGCGTTATAAGCATAACGTAGAAGTAACTCCCAAGGGTTTGATAATGAAACATGTAATAGGTTCTACCTCATCAACTACTTCCCAATACCCACATGTTAATCTCATCCTAATCATGTAGTGTTTGACGATTGTAACTAACGCATAAAAACTAGGTATGAAAGAGTATGATCAATGTGTTACTTGCCTTGCTGACGATCCGCAAAACCTAGTGACTCGTAGTAGAACGATTCGCACTCCGGGTGTTCTATCGCAAACAAGCAATAGCATACATAATAAATCAAGCAAAGATGCACAGGAAAACTCAAATGAGAAGATCTGACCAAAAAGTTCAACTGAAGAACTCCGGTTTGCAAAAAGAATCAAATCAAATGGAGCAACGAAACTCAAACTGCGAAGGAAACAAGATTCGATTACTAATCTGGACTAAAGTCAAATTTTACTGTGTCAAAATCCCGTTCAAGTTGGTTAAACAGAAATAGGGCTTCGGGACGAAGATCTAGGCTCTTGTTTCACCTGATTTGCATAAACGAGCGAAAAGATAAACTAAAACGAAGATCAGGGCAGAAATCACGATCGAAAATAATCGCGGAAAAACCCTGGAAAAAGAAAAACTGACGAATAGCCTAACGAATGAACATTCGCTGTCTGCGGCAAATGAACGAATAGCGTTCGTTAAAACAAACATATGGACGAACGTCCGCTAAATAAATAAACCGATGGAAAACCGGACGAATCGATCTATATAAAAAACGAGATCTAGAAAAAAAACCGAACGTTTTTCTTGAGAAAATCGACGAACGGCGGTGACGGCGGTGGCTACCTCCGGTGAGGTCGCCAGTGGTGGCGGGACGGCGGGGCGGTGGTGGCGGGCCTCAGCTTTTAAAGCCGGCCGGGCCAAGTATACTAGCCGGACACGGCCCGGTAAGTCGGTTACCTTTTTTTTATAAAATCCTAGCGCAGAAGAACTAACGAAAGAAATACTAAACGAACTCCAAAAATCCCAAAATAAATGTTTGCAGTCCTCTAAAAGTATTTCGGACAAAGTGAACATTTTATTGGGCCTCTAGTGCAATTTTGAAAAACGCGTATTTTTCCTAAATCAAATAAAATAGCCATAAAATCCAAATAAAACTCATTATTTGATTTTATTATTTTTCCTCCAATATTTCATTTATTTTGGAGAAGTCATATTATATCCTCTCATATATTTTTAATATGAAATATTTTCCGAGAGAAAAATTATTAAAACCAAAATTATCCTTATTTCGATATTTGACAAAATTCAAATATGAAAATGGTGAAATCCCCAACGCTCTCCGTGGGTCCTTGAGTTGCTTAGAATTTCCAGGATCGCAACACGAAATGCCACAAAATATGATATGCATGAATGACCTATGTATAACATTCCAAATTGGAAATTTGGGATGTTACAAACCTACCCCCCTTAAGATGAATCTAGCCCTCGTGATTTGGGTTGGTTAGAAAATAGGTGTGGGTGGTCCTTGCGTAGATCATCCTTTCTTTCCTAGGTGGCTTCCTGCTCCGTATGGTGGCTCCACTGAACTTTGCAAAACTTGATAACCTTGCTGCGAGTAACTCGGCTGGCAAACTCGAGAATTTTGACAGGTTTCTCCTCATATGTCAAATCACTATCCAACTGAATTGCTTCCAGGGGCACTGTATCTCTCAGAGGAATATCTGCCATCTCTGGATGGCACTTCTTCAACTGGGAAATGTGTAACACATCATGAACTCCTGATAGTCCTACGGGTAGCTCCAACTAGTAGGCAACCTCTCCCATGCGTTCCAAAACACGGTACGGTCCCATGAATCTCGAGGCTAACTTACCCTTAACTCCAAAACTTTTAACTCCTCGTAGAGGTGACACTCGCAGATATGCTCTAGATCCGATTTCATAGGCTAGCTCCCTGCGTTTCGAGTCTGCGTAACTCTTTTGTCAGGACCGAGCTACCTTCATTCTGTCTCGAATCAGCTTAACCTTCTCTTCAGACTCTTTAATCAAATCCAGTCCAAACAACTGGCGGTCTCCAGCTTCATCCCATATCAATGATGTTTGGTATCTTCTTCCATACAGGGCTTCAAACGGTGCCATATTCAAACTGGCCTCGTAGCTGTTGTTGTATGAGAACTTCACATAGGGCAAATTATCATCCCAACTAGATCCATAATCTAGCGCACAGGCTCTCAACATGTCCTCCAGAATTTGATTGACTCTCTCAGTCTGTCCATCTGTCTACGGATGAAAATCTGTACTGAACACTAGCCTGCGGCAGATGCCAAAACTTTGAAGTAAATTGTGTTCCTTTATCTGATACGATGGTCCTTGGAACTCCATGCAGACATACAATCCTGGTCATGTATATCTTGGACAACTTCGCACTGGTATAGGTGGTTTTCACTGGGATAAAGTGAGCTACTTTTGTCAAGCGATCCACTACTACCCAGATAGAATCATATCCCGATCGGGTACTAGGTAATCCGATGATAAAATCCATGCCAAGCTTATCCCACTTCCATTTGGGTATCCGCATAAGCTACAGTAATCCTGTGGGCTTCTGATGTTCTGCCTTCACTCTCTGACATACATCACATATGGCTACATACTCGGCAATATCCTTCGTCATTCCGGTCCACCAGAAACGCTCCTTCACATCCAAATTCATCTTGGTGTTTCCAGGGTGTATCAAGTATGGCGAGTCATGGGCTTCCTGAGGTATCAACTTCCTGATCTCTGCATTGTTTGGCACATAAACACGGTCCTCGAACCACAAGGTGTCGTGCTCGTCCTCATGAAAACCTTTGGCTTTTCCTTCATTCATCTTCCCCTTTATTTCAGCAATTTCTTTGTCATCATTCTGAGCTTCTCTAATCTTTTCCAACAATGTTGACTGAACCTCCAATGTTGCAACAAAACCTCTAGGAACTATTTCCAAACGAAGCCCCCTGAGATCTTCTGCTAACTGCTTTGGCAAACCTAATGTTACTAAGGTATTGGCATAACACTTTCGGCTTAAGGCATCTGCTATGATATTGGCCTTGCCTAGATGATAGTGCAACTTCATATCATAATCCTTTATGAGCTCCAACCATCTCCTTTGCCTGAGATTTAACTCCTTCTGTGTGAAAATGTACTTCAAACTCTTGTGATCCGTGTACACATCACAATGGTTTCCAATAAGAAAATATCTCCAGGTCTTGAGCGCATGCACTACAGCTGCTAACTCCAGATCATGCATAGCATAATTTAACTCATGTGGTCTAAGTTGACATGAGGCATATGAAACGACCCTTCCGTCTTGCATAAGTACTTCTCCAAGTCCTAAGTGAGAGGCGTCACAATACACTTGGAAATCCTTGCGTATATCCGGCAGAATCAGCACCAGGGCTGTAGTCAAATGTTTCTTCAACTCCTGGAGACTTGCTTCACATTCCTCAGTCCAATGGAACTTGGTGTCCTTCTTCAGCAATGCCTTCATAGGCTTCGAAATCTTGGAGAAATTCTTGATAAATCTTCGATAGTATCCCGCGAGTCCAAGAAAACTGCGGATCTCTCCAACTGAGGTGGGTGCCAACCACTCGGTGACTGACTGAACCTTGGTAGGATCCACTGCTATACCTTCTCCTGATATAACACGTCCAAGAAATCAAACTTCCTTCAACCAAAACTCACATTTGCTGAACATGGCATATAACTGATGTTCCCTGAGCTTCTCGAGAACTAAACGTAAATGCTCCTTGTGTTCCTCTTCTTTCTTCGAGTACACCAAGACATCATCAATGAACACCACGACAAACTTATCCATGAACTCCATGAACACCTTGTTCATCATACTCATGAAATAGGCAGGGGCATTAATCAGTCCAAATGACATAACCATATACTCATATAACCTGTACCTTGTGGTGAACGCTGTCTTTGGTATATCCTTTTCTCGAATCTTCAGCTGGTGATATCCTGATCGCAAATCGATCTTCGAAAACACTTTAGCTCCTTGCAACTGGTCAAAGAAACCATTGATCATCGGCATGGGTACTTGTTCTTGATTGTCACTTCATTCAACGCACGATAATCAACAACCATTCTCAATGATCCATCCTTCTTCTCAACCAAGAACATTGGTGCTCCCCATGGTGATGAACTTCGTCAGATGTAACCTTTCTCCAACAACTCCTTAATCTACTTCTTGATCTCTTCCAGATCATTTGCGGGCATCCAGTACGGTCTCTTCGATATTGGTCCGGTGCCTGGCATTAAGTCTATCAAGAACTCAATATCTCGATCTGGTGGCATGCCTGGTAACTCCTCTGGAAATACATCGGGGTAATCCTGTTGGGGAACGTAGTAATTTCAAAAAATTTCGTACGCACACGCAAGATCATGTGATGCATAGCAACGAGAGGGGAGAGTTTTGTCTACGTACCCAACGCAGACCGACTGCGGAAGCGATGACACGACGTAGAGGAAGTAGTCGTACGTCTTCACGATCCAACCGATCAAGCACCGAAACTACGGCACCTCCGAGTTCGAGCACACGTTCAGCTCGATGACGATCCCCGGACTCCGATCCAGCAAAGTGTCGGGGAAGAGTTCCGTCAGCACGACGGCGTGGTGACGATCTTGATGAACTACAGCAGCAGGGCTTCGCCTAAACTCCGCTACAGTATTATCGAGGAATATGGTGGCAGAGGGGCACCGCACACGGCTAAGGAATAGATCACGTGGATCAACTTGTGTGTCTAGAGGTGCCCCCTGCCTCCATATATAAAGGAGCCAAGGGGGAGGGGTGCGGCCAGCCCTATGGAGGCGCAGGAGGAGTCCTACTCCTACCGGGAGTAGGACTCCCCCCAATCCTATTCCAAATAGGATTCCCAAGTGGGAAAGAGAGAGAGAGGTGGCCGGCCACCTCTCCTAGTCCTAATTGGACTAGGGGAGGGGGGGAGGCGCGCAGCCCATCATGGGCAGCCCCTTTCACTTTTCCACTAAGGCCCAATAAGGCCCATATGGCTCCTGGGGGGTTCCGGTAACCTCCCGGTAATCCGGTAAAATCCCGATTTCACCCGGAACACTTCCGATATCCAAATATAGGCTTCCAATATATCAATCTTTACGTCTCGACCATTTCGAGACTCCTCGTCATGTCCTTGATCACATCCGGGACTCCGAACAACCTTCGGTACATCAAAATGCATAAACTCATAATATCACTGTCATCGTATCCTTAAGCGTGCGGACCCTACGGGTTCGAGAACGATGTAGACATGACCGAGACACGTCTCCGGTCAATAACCAACAGCGGGACCTGGATGCCCATATTGGCTCCTACATATTCTACGAAGATCTTTATCAGTCAGACCGCATAACAACATACGTTGTTCCCTTTGTCATCGGTATGTTACTAGCCCGAGATTCGATCGTCGGTATCCAATACCTAGTTCAATCTCGTTACCGGCAAGTCTCTTTACTCGTTCTGTAATACATCATCTCGCAACTAACTCATTAGTTGCAATGCTTGCAAGGCTTATGTGATGTGCATTACCGAGAGGGCCCAGAGATACCTCTCCGACAATCGGAGTGACAAATCCTAATCTCGAAATACGCCAACCCAACATCTACCTTTGGAGACACCTGTAATGCTCCTGTATAATCACCCAGTTACGTTGTGACGTTTGGTAGTACCCAAAGTATTCCTCCAGTAAACGGGAGTTGCATAATCTCATAGTTATAGGAACATGTATAAGTCATGAAGAAAAGCATTAGCAACATACTAAACGATCGTGTGCTAAGCTAATGGAATGGGTCATGTCAATCAGATCATTCAACTAATGATGTGACCTCGTTAATCAAATAACAACTCCTTTGTCTATGGTTAGGAAACATAACCATCTTTGATTAACGAGCTAGTCTAGTAGAGGCATACTAGTGACACACTGTCTGTCTATGTATTCACACATGTATTATGTTTCCGGTTAATACAATTCTAGCATGAATAATAAACATTTGTCATGATATAAGGAAATAAATAATAACTTTATTATTGCCTCTAGGGCATATTTCCTTCAAATCCTTCACTACCGGCACTTCCTCCTGAACAACTCCTGAGAGAGAATTTACTTGAGTCCTCCTAGGCGCATGCCTAGATACATACTTGATCCTTTTACCCTTTGGGGTGGTGAGTAGAATTGATCTGCTAGTACAGTCAATGTTTCCTCCATACTTCAGTAACCAATCCATTCCTAGTATCACATCCAGTCCTTGTGACTCCAAAATTACTAGGTCTGAGGGGAAAACATGGCTACCAATGGTTAAGGGTATCCGACCGCACCATCAGCTGGCCATATACTCTGCACCGGGTGAGCTCACTAGCAAGGGTGTCCTAAGGGCTAAGGTGGGTAACTTAAAGTTGTCCACAAATCCCCTTGAAATGTATGAATGCGATGCACCAGTATCAAAAAGAAAGAGAGCGGTAAATAACTTAACCAAAAACTTACCGATAACCGCATCTGGCTGCTCTTCAACCTCCTCCACATTCACGTGGTTCACTTGTCCCGAGTTGAAAGGGTTGGGCTTCTTCCCAACACTTCCATTGCCATTTCCATTCTTCAATTCCGGAAAAATCATTGGCGTTGTTCCCAGTCTTCCCGCACTTGAAACAAGTAATGTGACTTTGATCCTTCTTGGCGGGTGTGGCTGGGTTAGAGCGGTTCTGGTTACTGCCTGCTCCATTCCCATTTCCATTCTTGGGGCCGCTATGGTTATGCGAACTACCTCCATTGTGAGTGTGGCCTCCATGATTACGGGTCAATCCTCCCGGGTTCGTGGTGAAACGAGGCTTCTGCTGAGCTCCAGAATTGTACTTTCTTTGTCCACACTTCCTCTTGCGGCTCTCAATCTGCTGCTGCTTCCTTTCAATCATAAGAGCCTTTTCTACCTGCTCCTGGTAGTTGTTAAATGTTGCCACCATCAAACTGCATGCTCATCTCATCATTAAGCCCTTCCATAAACTTCTCTTGCTTCACCGCATCTGTGGCCACATCATCAGGGGTATAACGAGATAGCTTGCTAAACTCATTTACGTACTGAGCCACAGTACGATTTCCCTGGCGCAAGTTGCGAAACTCACGCTTCTTCATGCTCATAGCTCCAGTTGAGACATGGGCTGTGTGGAAAACTTGCTGAAACTGGTCCCAAGTAACATTGGCTATGGGAAAAGTGGCTGTGTAATTCTGCCACCATGCGGCTGCGGGTCCATCAAATTGGTGTGCGGCAAAACGCACCCTCTCAGCATCTGTGCAACCGACAGTGGTTAGCTCCCTTCCAATCCTATGTAGCCAATCATCCGGAACTATGGGCTCGGTGCTACTGGAAAACACCGGCGGCTGTAACCTCAGAAAGCGGGCTAAGTGGTCAACTGGAGGTGGTGGCGGTGGGTTGTTGTTGTTGCTGCCCTGATTCTGAACTAACAACTGCATCAAGGCATTCTGCTGCTAGATCAACTGAGTGAGCTCCGGTGGGAAAGAAAAACCGGGGTCACTTCTCAGATGCATCTGATGGGTTTTAGAGGGGAGAGATTAGAATAGAATGAGGTCTAAGGAGAAAGCACAACCCATATGCACATGAGACAAACACAATCATATCATATCACTCAATCAATCAAGCAAGGGCATTCAATCGATCTAACTATCGTTACAGTGCTCGGACTATTCTATATACATGGGGAAATACTACTGATCATATGGTGGTCTACTAGAAATTTTGATCGGTGGAAGACTCCATGATATCTGCTCCATCTTCGTCTTCATAATCATCATCATTATCATCGGGGTCGGAGTCGGTGTCATTGATGATGATGTTGTCTTCAGAGCGAATTTCCCTGGGTTCTCGTCTTCTCCTCCTAGCACAGGGTCTCCCATGAAAACTCCTAGCTTCCTTGTCATGTCGCCATTCTTCTCCGCAAGTATCATCATTTCCTCTTCATATCCATCACGTGTAGACTTAAGCTCCTCTTCTAGCTCTATGATCCTGGTCATCGCCTTCTTCCAATCTATCATGCTTGCTCACATCTGGTTCACCTGGCGATGAATATGATGGTTTAACTCCTGGATGAATGCTGCAATGGACCTATCCTTCCTGATGCTGATCATCTCCCATTGCTCATCTCGGCGCCCACATATCTGGTAGATAGTGTCCTTAAGCTCCTTGTGGTAAACTTCGCCGATGCGTCCTATGGCGATGTGGGCTGCCATGCTCTTGCCTAGACTCCAGGTGGGTGTGTCAAAGGAAAACTCTATGGGTTTAGTGACTGGTGGGAACGTCCTTCCTGGGATTTGAACTTGAATCAACCAACGCTCATCTTCTGGTAAAGTGGTGGTGTAGGTCCCGGTGAAGCTTGGTATTCCGATGTTCAGGTACCTAGTGACTTCCTTCAAATGTCGTCCAAACGGGGTGTCTTCATCCGGCTATGCAAACTTGTTCCTTGAGTTCGCCATCCTAAAGAGTAGAAAATGGAGAGGAGTCAGAACTGAGTAGAGAAGAGTGACGTATGGCTCATCTTAGTGGTCGTGTCCTACATTCAGCGTGTGCTCTGATACCATCTTGTAGCGACCTCACCTCAGACGATCAAGTCTTTGTGTTCAGTGTCATCCCTGGATCGGTAATGCTGAAACACACAGTACTCAAAGGATTTATAACAGAGCAGAAATCACACACTTATTACATCGAATGTCTCAAAAGAGAATAAATATGGCTTAAGGCCATCTAAAAATGATAACAACGGAAGGCTTGGAAGATAAAGTGAGTCCATCAACTCCAACGGCATAGCTGAGTGCATGACAAATGACCTACGACATCTTACTCCTCATCTAAAAAGTCTGCAACATGATATGTTGCAGCTCGAAAACGGGTCAGCACATGGAATATGCTGGCATTATAACACAGTAGAGCAATGAACAGATAAATGCTATCACTACATGCATATTTGGCTGGTGGAGGCTCTACGGTTATAAAGTTTTTACAAAAAGCCAATTTTCCCTACAACAAAGGAATATATTTTATTTAACTATCCTGGTAGTTGAAATATAGAGAATGGTATACCCCCCATCTCAATCCCAATTGAAAGTAATAATCAACCTAACAGATTAATTTAGAGTGATGAGATCCATATGATAATCCAAGAACCAGATACTCATGTTTTCCATAACCGGGGACATGGCTAACCATGATTAGTTTGTACACTCCATAGAGGTTTGTGCACTTTTCCCCACAAGACTCGATCTCCTCCGTTGGATTTCTCGCACTACATGGGGTTTGAGAAACGGATGACCGAGCCACAGTTTTTCAGAATCATTAACTCTAACCCCGGGTAGACCGTACCAACCTACATCCCCTACATCTGCAGTCTACCACTAGAAGAGGTCATGCAACTTACTCCACTATGCTAGAGCCCATAATAGCTTGTGGCCGCACACGGAAGTTTCTAGCATGAATAATCTTATGACCCCTTTGAGCCTAGGTGGCGGACCATAGGAGGATCACACGGTATAACCCCGGGATCTCCTAGGACAGCACTGGTATGACCCTAGGTGCCCAAAACCAACAATCCACCCAGATGTGTATTAAATTTGCCACCTTAGAATTGAACCATTAATTAACACACTCACATATGTCATGGATACACTCAAACCAAATCCACGTCTACTAGCATAGCATAACGTTATAAGCATAAGGTAGAAGTAACTCCCAAGGGTTTGATAATGAAACAGGTAATAGACTCTACCTCATCAACTACTTCCCAATACCCACATGTTAATCACATACTAATCATGCAGTGTTTGAGGATTGTAACTAATGCATAAAAACTAGGTATGAAAGAGTATGATAAATATGTTACTTGCCTTGCTGATGATCCGCAAAACTTAGTGACTCGTAGTAGCACGCTTCGCACTCCGGGTGTTCTATCGCAAACAAGAAATAGCATACATAAGAAATCAAGCAAAGATGAACGGGTACAATTCAAATGAGAAGATCTAACAAGAAATTTCAACTGAAGAACTCCGGTTTGCAAAAAGAATCAAATCAAACGGAGCAACGAAACTCAAACTGCAAAAGAAACAAGATCCGATTAGTAATCTGGACTAAAGTCAAATTTTATTGTGTCAAAATCCCGTTCAAGTTGGTTAAATAGAAAGAGGGCTTCAAGACGAAGATCTAGGAGCTTGTTTCACCTGATTTGGATAAACGAGCGAAAATATAAACTAAAACGAAGATCAGAGCAGAAACCGCGATCGAAAATAATCATGGAAAAACCCTGGAAAAAGAAAAACTGACGAACATGATAACGAATGAACGTTCGCTGTCTGCGGCTAACGGACGATTAGCATTCGTTAAAACGACGTACACACGAACGTCTGCTAAATAAATAAAACGATGGAAAACCGAACGTTTTTTTCCTGAGAAAACCGACGAACGGCGACGGCTACCTCCGGCGAGGTCTACGGCGGCGGTGGCGCGGCTACGGCGAGGCGGCAGCGCGGGACGGAGGGGCGGTGATGGAAGGCGGGCAGCGGCCTGTGGCGCTGGCGGCGGCGGGTGATGGGCGACGCTAGGGTTCGGCGGGGTGCGGCGCGGCTTGGGCTATCGGGGTGGCGGGCCTTGGCTTTTAAAGCCGTCCTGGCTAAGTGTCCTAGTCGGACACGGCCCGGTAAGTCGGTTACTTTAAAAAAAAATCCTGACGTAGAAATACTAACGAATGTGTTGACACCAGATTTTGGCACGGTCAAGAACTTATTTAAGATGGCCTCAAATGGAGAAGTGATCTACATGAAAAAGTTCCGTATTCTTGATATGAACATCTTTGATGTTTGGGTCATCACCGTCCGATTTCATCTCGAAAGCCGAAACTATGCTCAAAGTACTAAGATCTTATATTCAGAGTACAGTTTGGCCTATTAAGCCCCTAAGACGACTTCAACTGGAAAAATGATCTACACGGCTTGTCTTCGTCTCTTCGAAACGATCGATTTTGATAAAAAAATCGTCCAAATCCGAGTTCGTATGCAAAAGTTAGAGCAATCAGAGTGCAGCCCTGTCACGAGGCGAGATGTGGCGCGCCCCACCAGACACATGTCTGATGGGTAGTGCGAGAAATAGCCTGTTTTGCGCGACCGATTTGACCCTCAAGATGACTTTTGATCAAAACACGTGCAACATGAAAGTTGTTCGTCTCGTCAAAACGGTCAAGATTTCTTTTGGGATCGTTTCCACCCGAGATCGTTTACCGCCACAAAGAACCCGCAAGGTGCAGCCAGTTTAAACCGAACAGTTTTGGAAAGTTCAGACAAAACCAATCTGAATTTGACTAGCGTTTTGGACGTGAATCCAAGCCTTTTCCTAGCACGGGAAGTCCAGCCACCTCTTATATATCTAAGGGGTGATGGCCGATTGAACAACACACAATCGATCAAATCATCTACCACTTTTTATCTTTTATCTTTTCTCCTTAACCCTAGTTCTTCTTCTTCCTCATTCTTCGTCTGTTCTTATTCTTTGCAGGGCGGCGAACCTCGAGGCCCTACGGGCGGTCAGGCCGACCTAGGGCAGCCCATAGCCGCCGCGCTCCCCGACGGGGTCCCTCCCGGGCGTGTGGGGTTTCGGGTCTACAAAAGCGCCTGCCGGATTGTCTTGCGTACCGCGCTTCCGGCGGGTCTCCTTTGACGTGAGCTGCGGTGCATCACCCTCGGTGTTGGAGGTACACGGTGACGTGTTCGTGTGCGAACACACTTTTTGGCGACTCCGCCGGGGACGAAGCTTTGAACGGTCTCCAGCCCGTTCTTGCTACGAAGAGATCATCATCAAGTTGCTGCAATCTACAAATGTAATATGAATACCCAATTCCCCTTTGTAGATGCAAATAATCTATATGTTGTTGCTGGATCACCTAATGAGCATAACGTATCTGCTAGCCCTAGTTTTATTAATCATTCATCTAATTATGCGTAAGGGCCGATGCAAAGCAATCTTCACGCTTCAAATTCTTATGATTTTAGCAAGGTACAACATATGTATCCAAACTCTCATGCATCGGCAACCCCACAAATCCATATGCCGATGAACAACATGATGGATTTGGTTAATCAATTTGAAACACCTCATGCCAAAATTTCCAATAGCATACAAGAAAGTGTTTCATATTTTTATTCATCGGCAACTAATTTTCAATATGTGAACCCAACCTTGCCGATGGATGGGAGAATTGGCCATGCTACTACTAGCTATTCGGCCAGTTACTCTCAACCATCATATGCTACACCTCATGTTAGTAATTTTTCAGCACCGTATGCAACTGTAGATGTTCATAATTCGGCCCCGCATCTTCATGGTCATAGCCGAATAAGTGAAAATTTTACAGGAACACATGTGCCATCATCAAATACTATAGCATATAATGCATACTCTACGCAATTCAAGAATTTCGGCAACACTCATGAATCGTTGCCAAAAGAATCTGAAAGTATTGCGGAGCACTCTCTTCCAGAAGTGGTTGTGGCTGCATTAAAAAAGAGCTTGACACAAAATAATAGGATTAGTGATCTTTGCCTTGAACAATATAAAAGGGGTTGTATCCTGATTATGCTGCAATAAAGGCTAGAGTTTTGCAAGAAGATGAAACTTCATCAATTGATAGAATTGGTGAGAGAGCATATGGTTATACAGCAGTGCATACACCTCCACCTAGTACCGCAGCATATTATGCACCCCCTACACAATTGCAAAATTCCGGCAACACTAACACTTCATTGCCGAAAGATTCTAAAAGCATTGGGAGGCAAACTAATCTAGAGCAGGCCGGAATTGAGAGGGGAGTTAAAGCTTTGCGTGATAGGGTGCAGGTACTTCGCCAAGAGAAAATTGATAGGGAATTGGCTCAAAGAAAAGAAGCCTTGCCAATTGATATAACCGACAAAAAGAATGATGATTCAGAAACTAAAAGTGCTTCGGTTGAAAAAGCCGAATCAAGTAGTATATATTCTGAATCCATCAAATCCAAAGAGGCAAGCATTATTGAGAAAGGGCATGGCAAGCATAGCAAAAAAACCATGTTTGATTTTTCTGAAGTTAATGGAACCTACTTCCTGCCCTATGAGTTTTGTGCCATAGAAATTTTCAAGCTTCAAGGACAAGAGAAAGTAGCCAAACAAAGTTCGGTTGACGAAGATCTTCAAATTTATGATGCACCAAATCAAGAAGAAAATTGTGACATGGTGTTGGGAAGTCATCCAGAAGCAAAGCACAATATTATTCATCATACGCAATCATCATGCTCTCCCAACATATTTGAAGAGGTATGTCTAGCAAGTAATTTACCTATTTTCAGATTTGGTCACAACTTTATTGTTGATGCATCTATTAGAAAAATTCTAATAAGTAATTTTCAAAGACCAATGAACAAGGGCAATTTACTTGTTAGTAATAAAATTGTTACTAAGCATATCGGTTAATATATTGTACCATTCAAAGAGACCGATAGTGACTTATTACTGCAGCCAAAGCTTTTCCCATTGCTTTATTTAAAGTTCATATCTAATTCCGTAGCTTTGCTTATTTCTTACTTGGCTTACACTTGCTCTCAATTGAGACATGTATGTTCTAACTATTTTCGTTTCAGAAATTTAAAGCCAAGGTTAAAATTCTCTGAGCAAACCGATGCCAGTATAGTTTCTTATCCAAAGACATCGGAGATAGAGTGCAAACAACAATGCATAGCCGAATGGGGTGATGCAAAATCTGAACCATTCGTTTGCTTAACTCCAAAGCCGTTCTCACAACAAGATTGGATAGAGAATACAAAGTTTACCTTCAAATCAAGCATGTGTGATCAAATATTTAATTTGTTGTTGAGAAACAATTATATTGGAATTCTTGATCACCATGTTGAGCCATCTGTCCAGGGACGAATGTATTGTAAGTTGCATGATTCGTCCAAGCATAATTTTGAGGATTGCAACATGTTTCGTCAAATAGTAAAATCGGCCATTGATAAAGGACGATTGAAATTTGTTGAGACACCAAGAGATCACCAGTCTATTCCGATTGGTCCCGATGGTAGAAAGTTTTTGCATCGGCTACTTCAAGCCAATCCATTCAAAGAGAAGGTAAAAACTGCAGGTGATGGGATTAAGCTTTCAAGTAAAGAAGTTGTTAAAGAGCATAATGAACATAATCTTGAGGGCGAAAATTCCATCGAAGCTACAATGGAGACGCCAAGGACTGGGGGGCAGCAAGCAAATTCAGAGATCTGTGCAAGCACAACCAAAGGAAACAAAAGCCGCAATAAGCACAAGTGCAAGAAATTCAAGGTCACTTTTGCACAATTATTAGATAAATATCAAAATAAGAGTGAAGAGAAAAGTGCTTATCGGCCAACTAATGCAAAAGCATCAAGATCACCCCCAAGGCACAAATATGTGGATCGGTATTGGAAAAGTGAAAATTTTCATGCAACATATTCATATCCTTATTTTGGGCCACCAATGCCAATGTCCTGGATTTCTCCCTATGCTCCTGTAGATTCATATCCATCATGGGACAGGTATGATACAAGGGAACATTCTCCATCTTATTTTAGACCATCTCATCAATATTATGCAGCTTCGAGAAGATTAACTTTTGAACAATCACATGTTAAAGACCGTTTCAATCATAAGGAATTGGTCCAGAGCGCAAAGAAGAAGAAAGAGGTGGTCAACCAAGTTTACCGTGTTAAAAGAGATGGTCGTAAGAGTGCAACTTTAGATTTGATCTCAAATGAAAAAGAGCCAATTAAAGTGTTGACATTGGCTACTAAAGGCAATGAGACGAAGGAACCAATTATTGAGAGTTAAAGTGCCAAATCTGAAGAAAAGAAGTTGAGAGTGCACAAGGTCAAAATAGAATCACAGCCAAGATGCCCACTCAGTTTATCGTATTGGTAAAAGAGAGAATTACAAAATCTTAGTGCACAAGAGCTGAGACAGAAGAACATGGCATGGGTTCCCAAGAGGATCAATCATAAAAAAAGGATGCGCATGCTTCTATTGCAATAAGTACAATAAAAGTAAATAAAGAGAAGAATGGAAGCAACAAACAATTAAGCCGAAGGTGTGCATCACAACATCAAAATCTTCGGTTAGCACATCATTCATTTTCTTCAACCATGCCATTGATGCCTTTGCCATGGAATTCATCCATAGGTATGATCAATTACCCTCCATGGATTTATTTTGTTCCATGGATGCAACATAATTTTCTACATCATAACAGGGTATTACCAAATCACCATACATTTGGTTAGTTATGTTTTTGTTGCTAATACAAAAGGGCTGAAATATTTTATTGCTATTTCATTTGTTTATTTCGGCTATACATACTTTGGTGGGTGAATTCTACATGGACCTCATGGGAATGGCCGATACTTATACATCGCCCTAAGAATATCTAAGAATGGCCGGTGTGGTATTCTAACATCGTCCTTAGTTTGAGTAGAGATTGAGAAAAGTCCTTGCAAAGGAATTTGTCAAATTGATGCCATTGAAGATATTATGCATAGACCAATTCATCAAAATTGCAAAGTGAAATTATGTTTTGATTGGGTGTGCTTTGGCTTATTAGTTTTCAGAATTTACGTAAGGCCAAATCATGGTTGATTTTTTTCATTGAGCATCATATTGACATCATGCATAAAATTGTTTTTAGCTTGATCTCTCTAGTACCATGGAGATTATATATTGATGGTTAAATTTGTAACAATGGCCAAGGTGTTGGTGTTGTTTATTTATCTCCATATGAAGCTATTTTGTGAAGCCTCATGCCGCTTAAAATATTTTTGCACAATGATCAAAGCCGAATATGCATTGTTATTCAGATTGGAGCTTTACCTTGATATAGGTGCTATACATATTGAGGCTTCCAGTGATTCGTTATTAGTAGTGCAACAAATATCCAAGGGTTATCAACGTTTTGACGAATCACTTATAGTTTATCTTTTGGTATGTCTAGATGCAAAATTTACCTGGGGTTGCATTAAAATTGTTCATATATTTAGACATGTCAATTGAAGAGAGTTGGCATAGAAAGAATTCGGCTACCATGTCCGTGATGGTGTATTGCATATCTATCAATAGCCGATGCTTATTCTTGCCAACATAGGTAAGGCCGCATTGGAGCTCACTACCTCAGCCACTAATGAAACTTTTATGCAGACAAAGTAAGTATTCGAGAAAGTTCATTGTTGATTATCTGCAAGATGCTAGCAGAAGGGTGGACAATATGGTTGATGGATGGTCTTGACAAGCATACCGAACTTTATAGTCGGATTAATGAAGTTGGGAAAGTCACCCAAGCTTGCATCAAAATATTCACACAAGCAATAGCCGATAAAAACTTATCGTCCTAAGCATATGCATAATGGCCGATGGAGTGTTGACATCGTCCTTAGAGGAAGCTATGTGCAAGTTATTTTTCGGCACACAAGTTTTGCCGAAAAATAGGGGGGCAGGTGTTGACACCAGATTTTGGCACGGTCGAGAACTTACTTAAGATGGCCTCAAATGGAGAAGTGATCTACATGAAAAAGTTCCGTATTCTTTATATGAACATCTTTGAATTTTGGGTCATCGCCGTACGATTTCATCTCGAAGGCCGAAACTATGCTCAAAGAACTAAGATCTTATATTTAGAGTACAGTTTGGCCTATTAAGCCGCTAAGACGACCTCAACTGGAAAAATGATCCACACGTCTTGTCTTCATCTCGTCGAAACAATCGATTTTGATAAAACAATTGTCCAAATCCGAGTTTGTATGCAAAAATTAGAGCAATCGGAGTGCAGCCCTGTCACGAGGTGAGATCTGGCGCGCCCCACCAAACACATGTCTGATGGGTAGCGCGATAAATAGCCTGTTTTGCGCGACCGATTTGACCCTCAAGATGACTTCTGATCAAACAACGTTCAACATGAAAGTTGTACTTCTCGTCGAAACGGTCAAGATTGCTTTTGGGTTCGTTTCCATCCGAGATCGTTTACCACCACAAAAAAGACCCGTAAGGTGCAACCACTTTAAACCGAACAGTTTTGGAAAGTTCGGACAAAACCAATCCGAAATTGACTAGGGTTTTGGACGTGAATCCAAGCCTTTTCCTTGCATGGGAAGTCCAGCAGCCTCTTATATATCTAAGGGGTGATGGCTGATTGAACAACACACAATCAATCAAATCATCTACCACTTTTTATCTTTTATCTTTTCTCCTTAACCCTAGTTCTTCTTCTTCCTCGTTCTTCGTCTGTTCTTCTTCTTTGCAGGGCGGTGAACCTCGATGCCCTAGGGGTGGTCAGGCCGACCTAGGGCAGCCCATAGCCGCCGCGCGCCCCGACGGGGGCCCTCTCGGGCGTGCGGGGTTTCGGGTCTACAAAAGCGCCTGCCGGATTGTCTTGCGTACCGCGCTTCCGGCGGGTCTCCTTAGACATGAGCTGCGGTGCATCACCCTTGGCGTTGGAGGTACACGGTGACGTGTTTGTGGGCGAAAAAAATGAAATTCTAAACGGACTCCAAAAATCCCAAAATAAATTTTCACGGTCCTCTGAAAATATTCCCGACAAAGTGAACATTTATTTGGGCCTCTAATGCAATTTTGAAAAATGCATATTTTCCTAATCTTTACCTAATAATAAAGCAAATTGGGTTTCTTTCGTTCGTCATACCATTTTTCAGAAAAGTCCCTCTATTTCGGAGAATTCAACCCGCCCTCCGGATTTAAGTCACACCCGAACCGTTATTTCACATTTTCCAAAAACTGTTGGCGTTCTGGGAATGGGGGTCCCCAGACTTGCCTGCCTGCGGCTGCGGCGTGGCTCAAGTGGTGGCCCAGCACGGCCCATCTTCATCATCTCAAGCTCAAGACCCTCACGAGGGGCCAAGCCTCGCGAGCCGGACGACCGGAAGCTTCCTCAGAGGCAGCCTCATCAGGCAGGATCGTGAGGAGGCGGAGAAATCAAGGCAGGGGCACCTCGCGAGCAGCCCGTGACGCAAGCCATGACGATCGAGACCACGCGGGCGCCAGGCTGCGCAATGTCCTTATTTCCCCTTTGGTGCAAAGGGGGCAAGCACAGGCAAAGGGATCAGGCAAAGGTTACCATTCCGGTGCAACGTGACCAAGACCAACAGAACGACAGGATGGAGGTCACCATGGAACCCAAGGCGGCGTCATCACCAGTACATTTGGCAGCCGAAGACCACCTTTGGTCAGGATAACTTGTACTAGATGTTCCCCTTCAAAATGGCCAATTGTTGGCGCCCTTCCCGCTCATTATTTGGGGAGAGGCCCAAGGCCTCTATAAATAGAGCTAGTCACCACAGAGTGAAGGGGGATAAAGAGAGAGACATCTAAAGAGGGATAGATAGCCAGAGATCTGGTAGAGCCCTAGCAAAGAGAGAGAGAGAGGCGACTGAACTCACCCAAACAGTTGATCACACCAGCTCAAGAACACCTCTCGCGAGGCTGTTCTTCCCTTGTACTGTTCATCATCATCCCGTGAGGCAATCCACCACACCACACACTTGAGTAGGGTACTACACCACAACGGTGGCCCGAACTAGTATAAACCTCGTGTCCGGTGTGTTGTTCGTTGTTTTTCCATCTCAGATCACGCGTGGAGATTGGACGTAGATCGGTAGGGGAGAGATCTCCGGGCGCACCCCAGTGTTCGAACCTCAAGGGTCTGCCGGAACCCGAAATCCGACATTTGGCGCGCCAGGTAGGGGTGCGCCGGAATCTTTCTTCCGCTGTTCGTGTGTGATCTTCCGTCGTGTCCATGGCTGACGCTTGTCGGGCTCGCGCCGAGCGCCGGGTTGCTCTCGCCACCCGCGTCGTCCAGACGGCCCCCGTCGGTGGTCGCCCTCGTCGTTCCCCGTCGCCTGCCGCCAACGCCGCCATCGGCCCAGCGGGGAACGAGCAGCAGGCCTCGTCCCAGCATCCTTCGGTGCGGCGGGAGGGCCGCACTGCTACACCATCGCGGACTCCAGCCGCTTCATCGTCCCATGCCCGTCGCGCCCCCGCGGACGCGCACACCGCGCTGCTCCTGGCAAGGAGCTCCTGCACTACCGCCCCGTCGACGACCTCTACGAGGACTGGCTCACCCGCATCACCGAGCTCATCAACGCCGCAGGGGGCTCCCCCTTGCCGTCCTTCTCGCTGCTCCGCCCTCCATTCCGCGCGGGAGGCAAGGATCAGGAGGTGCCTCCACCACCTCCTCCCCAAGAAGGCGCCCTGGCTCCAAGGCGCGCAGCCCCAGGGCGAGACCCTCCGCGTCCGGCGCCTGCGCAACAAGAAAGGAGCTGCCAAGAGATCCCTCGTCCCCAAGAAGGTGCTCACGCGCTCCCAGCGCCGGCGCGCCAAGATCGCGTCCCTGCACCTCCACGCCAAGACCCCGCGCTGCTCCAAGTGGGGGCGCGCGGTAATCCCCAGAAGCAAGCCCAGTACCAGCAAAGGGCACCGGTGGCCACAGCAGGCTGCCGCGCCCTCACCCCCGAGCTACGCGGTGTCGCATGGCCGGGTAAGTTCAAGCCTGACCTGCACCCTCACTATGAGGGCACGACGGACCCCGCGAAGTTCCTACAGCTCTACGAGCTATGCATTGAAGCGGCTAACGGAGACGAAAGGGTCATGGCGAACTGGTTTCCCATGGCGCTCAAGGACGGGGCCCGCACCTGGCTCCTGAACCTGGCTCCTGGCACAATCTCCTCCTGGGACGAGATGCGCACTCGCTTCATCGCCAACTTCCAGGGCACTCGCGATTGGCCCCCGGCCATGAGCGATCTGCGCCGCATCAAGCAGCAGCAAGGGGAAACCCTGCAGAAATACATCCAGTGCTTCAACAACGCTCGCCTCAAGATCCCCAAGGTGACTGAAGAAGCCATCATCTTGGCCTTCTCTGATGGCGTACGTGAAATCAGGATGAAGGAGGAGCTAGCAATCCATGAAGACCTGTGCTCCCTAGAGCTGTTCAACTTGGCGACCAAGTGCGCCAGGGCTGAGGAAGGGCGCCTTTCCCTCCTCGAACTCCTGGCTGCCGACCCAGAAGAGAAGAAGCCCAAGGCCAAGGACATGAAGCGCAAGGGGGCTGCCGTGCTTGCAGCAGAACCAGACACCAAGTGAGGCAGGGATCAGCCTGAGTCATCCAAGGGCAGCTGGTACTGCGTGTACCATGACCTCCACACCCACAACACCAACGAATGTCAAGAGCTCCGGGCCATGAGAGATGGACGTGTCGGCCGACGCCCCGAGCGCAACGACAGGGGCTATGGCCGAGGAGGAGGAAGAGGTGGCGGACGATGGGAAGACCATGGCCCTCTCCAAGGGTGGCGTGACCGACCTCGAGAGGATCGCTAGCAGGACCAGCCTCGCGGGGGAGGCTGGAGAGATCAGCCTCGTGAGGATTGCCCGCACGGCAACGCAGGCCTTCCTCCTCTGCCGCCACCGCCAAGGAGGAACGAAGACCAACGTCAAGACAAGGAGGCTGGGGGCTTCCAGGAGCCGCGCGCAATCGCTTGCATCTTGGGTGGCGTGCAGGCCCTAGCCTCACAGCGCATCTTTAAGCAGTTTGCTCGCGAGGTGAATGCAGTCCTCCCCAAGCTTCAGGCCACACGCCCTCTCAGGTGGTCTGCATGCGCTATCATGTTCAGCTCAGCGGATCAGCTCAAGTGCACGGCAACGGCCGGAGTCCTCCCGATGCTTTGCTCAAGTGCGCGGCAACGGCCAGAGCCCTAGCAAAGTGCAGGTCACCAGGACCCTCATTGACGGCGGAGCAGGACTCAATGTCCTATCCGTCGAGACGTTCGACAATCTCCATGTGCCGTACGATCAGCTTCATCCAACCAAGCCCTTCTCAGGAGTCACTGATGGTTCCACTGTTCCGATAGGGTAGGTTCGCCTTCCAGTCACCTTCGGGCAGCGCAACAACTACCGCACCGAGCTCATCGACTTCGACGTCGCCCACATCCGTCTGCCATACAACGCCATCCTCAGGTACCCAGCCCTGGCCAAGTTCATGGCAGTGACTCATCATGGATACAATATCCTCAAGATGCCAGGAAGCGGTGGAGTCATCACCGTACCCTGTGAAGAGAGGGACGCAGTGTGTTCACTTGAGCGCGTGTTCCAAGCCACAACAATCGAAGACCTAGACCACAGGAATGGAAGACTTCCCGAGGCGACCATTAAGAAGAAGAAGGTTTCACCAGGCCCAAGCCATAAGGAGGCAGGCACCTCCAGAGGTGTTGCGTCAGGATCTACGCCCAATCAGGGAGCGCCACCCTCTCTCGCATAGGAAGGCGCGCCCGACGCCCTCCTTAGGCAGGGCTCGGGAGCTCTTTCTTGGAGAGCCACTGACGTTGCCAAGGTCGCGAGGGAGGCGCTCGGGCACCACTTGGAGGGGTGCTTCCAGGCACGTTTCCCTCAGGAAGGTACAAGGCAAGGAAGACCAGACCCTCAGGAGTTCATCGCAAGAAACACCCAGGAGCTACAGGTGTCGAGAGTCATGCGCGGCAGCCGCCGCTTTCCCACCGTGGCCCCACATCCAGGCGAGGATGGTGCGCTGCACGTCTGCATCGACGTGCCAGGGCTCAACCAAGCCGCGTCTCAGGAGCGCCTCTGTCCTTCGCGCGTGGGGCGTTGCGAGGGTCCACCTCACAGCTACGTTTGCATGCCTTCCGGCCTGCCGAACATGGTCGCCGGTCATCGGCGCCTGCTGAGGAGCATTCTGGAGGCTCAGGAGGTCAGGTATTATGCGGTCCTGGCAGAGATGGAGATGGCCCTCGGAGACCCGCCAGTGGCCCCAGAGCCTCTCGAGGCTCCTGGGCCTGGGGGCTGGCGAGGGTCGATGTCATCATCGTGCATCGCCCACTTCTTCAACATCACTTCATCTTCAATGGCACGAGGTGACATCTTTCTAAGTTCCGTTTTTAGCTGGGAGCGCCCACAGGGCCGCATCATTCCCAGGTCGCGTGGGTCCGTCCCTGCGGCATGTATCCGTTTTTCTTATGCTCTTTACCTACCTTGCTGGGGGCGCCCCTTGGGCTGCATCATCACCGAGCTGCTCGGGCCTGGCCCAGCGGCGTTTGCCTTTCCCGCGTCTACTTAAAATGAATTTGCTCTTTCGCGTTTAATTGTCACCTGCTGCTTATCGCGGACTTCTCCGCTTTCATGCAAAGCTCTTGCACGTTAAAGGGGGGGGGTACCTGAGCATTGCAACTCGTGGGCTCCTACTAGCTCTCCAGCCCTCACCCACTGGCCTTGACCCACGCCATCGCGACCTGTCATACCAGCGGTGGCTGAGCTCTCTCGAGGGCCGAGACCTGAGGACGTAGAGCATTTGCATTCTAGCCACCATGCAGGAACACACCATTGATAAAGGCCCAGAGCTAGGCGCAACCCGCCTCAAGGTAGGGCCTCATGAGTCCCGCGCTGGCTCACGAGTGCCCAGATACACCTCTCCTAGCCCTATCGTGCCGGCCACGTGTCAGGGCGGGGCTGTACACGCCCCGGGGGCTCCTCCCGGAGGGGAGCCCCCTCCCACGTACCAGTGGAAGCACCATGCTCCGTGCTGGCTGACGACACTGCCGAGGAGCGGCTATGCCCGTACATATACGGAAGCGCTATGCTCCGCGCTGGTGATAAACAACTGAGGGCGGCCTACGGTCATACCAACCTCAGGGAGCCCAGAGCTCAGTGTCTGGCACCATCGCAACGCCTCCCCTCGGGAGCACCACGCGAGGGGGCTGGACACGGGGGCCACGCCCGGGCCTTGCCCGAGCGCACGCCACCCAGCCAGGTCCCTCGGACCTGGTCATCACACGCCCCTCCCCGAGCGGAGACAAGGTATGGTAACCCATTTGAACGTCAAGGGGGACTCCTGAGCATCGCGACTCAGGAGCCTAACTTGCCCCGTAGCCCCTCACTCCTTAGTTCCGTCCTGGTTTCCGGTCGGGGCTAACGCTGGGTGAGGTATGCGCGGGGCCGGGCCCTGCCGACGTAGAACGACCAATCCACTCCTTATTCCCCCCCTTTCCTACTTGTTGCTTGCGCATCAAGGGGGACTCCTGAGCATCGCGACTCAGGAGCCTAACTTGCCACGTAGCCCCTCACTCCTTAGTCCTGTCTTGGTTTCTGGTCAGGGCTAATGCTGGGTCAGGTATGCGCGGGGCCGGGCCCGACGTAGAGCGCGAGCAATTAGGAGAGAAAAATGCAAATTCCAGGAAATTCAAAGCAAATATTACAAGCCATAGATTATTTCATGACGCCAAACACAAGTTTAAACGCCTCTGCGAGGCATGGTGCATGTTGCAGGAATAAAAAAAGGACAAAAGCCGCGAAGGGATCACTCTCCAGTGGCGCCGCCTCCTGGGGCCGCGGAGCTGGCGGCACCGCCCCCGGGCAAGATGTAGAAGGCGCAGAACCTCCCCAGCAAAGCTTTGGCTCAGCCTTTCACGGCCTCAGCGGCAGCGGCGGCAAGGTCGCCGCTCACGGGCTCCATTAGGCTGTCGATGTCGACGTTGGGGTCGCGCAGGTAGACGTGGCTGAGGACACGCGTCAGCGCCGCAGAAGACATGGCACGCGCCTCGGCCTCGGCCGTGGGGCCAAGGCCGTCTACGACATCTTCAAGCGCACGGACCAGGAAGGGAAGCAGCTTGGCGGTGCCGTCCTCCGCGCTGGCCAACGGCTCCTCCAAGCCACTCTCGTAAAGCATCTTCAGCGCGGCACGAGCCCTCTTCTCAATCTTCGTGAAGGCCACCCGATCCTCCGCCAGGACCTTCGCCTTGGCGTCCAGCTCGGTCCTCTCCACCTGCAGCGACCGCTCTAGCGTCTCCAATTGGCCGTGGTGGTCATCAAGCTCGACGTCCCGGTCCTTGATGGCAGCCTCCCGAGCGTTCATCTCCTTCTCTTTCTCCTGGCGGCCATGGACCTCCTTGACGAGCTCGTCGCGCAGGCCTTGCAGCTTGACCTCCAGCTCCTTGCAACGAGCCTTGGCAGCCGTAGCGTCGCCCAGGGCAGCGTCGCGAGCGGCCTTGGCTTGGTTGGCGGTCTGCTTGTCCCCATCGGAGGCCGCCATGGCCTGGCTCAGTGCTGCTCGGTTGGAGGCAGCGGAACGGGCCCAGCCAGAAGCTAGCTCCGGGCGCCCGGCCGCTAGGCGAGGGTCCGCACTCAGAAGATCCTCCCGCAGCTGGCTCAATTCGCTGCCGACCTGGTCCAGCACGGCGGCAGAGGAAACAAAAGAAGCGGGAACCGGCGGAGCGGGCGAAGAGGACGGCAGCGTGATCACGGTTTGGCAAGAAGGAACCCCCTGGGCCTTGGCTGCCCCAGCTGCAGCATCAAGCACAGTCGACTCCAGGGTCAGTGGGGCCACGGTGGCTGACTCCTCGCCGAAGTGTCCCAATCAGCCTCGCGAGGACGACCGGGCAGGGGAGGCGCGAGCCGCGCCACCTTCCTCCCCAGCGGACGAAGGCACCGCCCCGGCAGATGGACTGGCCCCAAGGAGGGCCACAGAAGCCCCTATCAACCTCTTCGCCACAGGCGCCGGCCTGACAAAAGAATATGGACGTCAAGCCTCGGCGGCAGAAACCAAGCAAAGAAGGAATCGAGCACTTAATGGTCGTCGCTCGCGGACTCAAGCAACCCCCGGTCAAACTTGAAGCCCGAGAGCCTGTAGCTGTGATCAGCCTCGGGAGGCCCGGAAGCAGAAGCGACGTTGGGAGGGCTGGGGCTGTCCTCAGACCGCCCAGGGATCAGAGTGGACCCTGGGGGAACCAGCCCCGATCTGCCCTTCCTTGTGACCAAGGGAGAGTCCTCCCCTCCTCGCCTGGCGCCGGCATCGTCGTCATCCGGCATGGAGCGGAGGGCCCGAGACCTGCGCCGAGGGAAGGACTCCCCCGACTCCTCGCCAGTCGCCTTAGAGTCAGACTCTTCCTCCTCTGCCTCTTCTTCCTCCTCACTCCCGCTGGAGCTGCCGGAGGACAAGTCCACCATCGCCAGCAGCGCAAGATCCTCGGGAGCTACCGCGGGCACCAGCCCCTCACCGTTGAAGGTGGGCATGGCGTTCACCACCTGCTCCCAGTCGTCACGAAGGAACAGGGGGACGGGGGCACCCACCGACTTCGCCACGTCTCCCCCAACCAAGGAATGGAGGGTCGCGACCAGATTCTCATCGGACAGGGCCTCCAAGCTTAGGCGCAAGGCGGCGTCCGCGTCCCCAAGCCTCCACAACGGGAGCGAGTGCTCCTGCAGTGGAGCCACCCGGTGCTCCAGGAATTCCCTCAGGAGCGAGGCCCCGGTCAGCTTCGCCGCCCCCAAGATGCTTGGCCTCAGTTCCACGTTCATCCTCTTCAGCACCTCCTTCGCACGGGGGTCGACGAGCTCCATGCGGGACCACGCGTTGACGGCCTTGGGCTGCCCCGTAGGCAACACCAGACGGGGGTGGAGGAGCCCGACGTCCACCATGACCCACTTGCTCCGGAAGCCTTCGATCCTCTTCCTAGGCTTCGAGATAGCATTGGAATTGGAGTATGCGATGAAGCTCGCACATGCGGAGACAAGGCCACCAGAAACCCGGAGGAAAAAATAGTGACGCAGCAAGGCCACCGAGGGCTTTACCCCGACGTGAGCCTCATAGTACTAAGCAAAAATTGCGAGGAGACGAACGGATTTCGGGTGGAGGTGCAGAGCCTAGTAGTTGTACTGGCGGAGAACAGCAAAGAAGAACTCAAATAAAGGAGGCACCAGATCGGCGACGATGGCGCTCACAAAGAGTGGATAGAAGGTGCTCCCCTTGACTTCAGGCTGGTCGGAGCCAGCCTTGAGCACAGTCGCCCCCTTGCTGCCATGTGCCACCGTCATCAGGCACGTAAGGGCGAGGTTCTTCTCCGACAGGTTCGGGGAATCCAGGGCCGGCGAGTACCAGGCCTCGGTCAGGGACTTGCGAGGCGCCATGGTGTGCCGGATGAGAAGGATTGAGACATATCTGGAGGATTTCAGGGGCAAGAAGGAGGAGAGCGAGAAAGGGGATCTGGGGCAAGGCGAACAAGAACAAGGCAAGTAAGTCTGGCCCGGGCGCCCCTTTTGTTAGATGGACAGTTGCCGAGGCGTCGTGGGGAAGCGCAGACGCCCACGTCCAATCAATCGCCACGCGGCGCCCAAGGACGCAGGCTGTTGGGGCCCATGGCGCTTCCCGCTTGCCCCTTTGCTCCACTGCAAGGCCAAGCCCGGGCGCGCCTTGGGCCCGGGGGCTACTGTCAGCGTTCTGGGAACGGGGGTCCCCATACTTGCCTGCCAGCGGCCTGTGACGTGGCTCAAGTGGGGGCCCAGCGCGGCCCATCTTCATCATCTCAAGCTCAAGACCCTCGCGAGGGGCCAAGCCTCGCGGGGCGGACGACCGGAAGCTTCCTCAGAGGCAGCCTCATCAGGCAGGCTCGCGAGGAGGCGGAGAAATCAAGGCAGGGGTACCTCGCGAGGAGCCCGTGACATAAGCCATGACGATCGAGACCAGGCGGGCGCCAGGCGGGCGCCGGCCTGCGCAGTGTCCTTGTTTCCCCTTTGGTGCAAAGGGGGCAAGCACAGGCAAAGGCATCAGGCAAAGGTTACCATTCCGGTGCAACGAGACCAAGACCAACAGAGCAGCAGGACGGAGGTCACCGTGGAGCCCAAGGCGGCGTCATCACCAGTACTTTTGGCAGCCGAAGACCACCTTTGGTTAGGATAACTTGTACTAGATGTTCCCCTTCAAAATGGCCAATTGTTGGTGCCCTTCCCGCTCATTATTTGGGGAGAGGCCCAAGGCCTCTATAAATAGAGCTAGTCACCATAGAGTGAAGGGGGGATAAAGAGAGAGACATCTAAAGAGGGATAGATAACCGGAGATCTGGTAGAGCCCTAGCAAAGAGAGAGAGAAAGGTGACTGAAATCACCCAAACAGTTCATCGCACCAGCTCAAGAACACCTCTCGCGAGGCTGTTCTTCCCTTGTACTGTTCATCATCAGCCCCTGAGGCAATCCACCACAGCACACACTGGAGTAGGGTATTACACCAGAACGGTGGCCCGAACCAGTATAAACCTCATCTCCCGTGTGTTGTTCATTGTTTCCAGCTTAGATCACGTGAGGAGATTGGACGTAGATCGTTAGGGGAGAGATCTCCGCGCGCACCCCAGTGTTCGAACCTCAAGGGTCTGCCGGAACCCGAAATCCGACAAAACCCCCCTGATGTTTTAGGTAATTCATCCGCGGATCATATTTAAGTCAAACAAATGCTTTTTATAAAACCATCCATATCTTTTAAACCATAACTCCGATTTGAACATGTTATATATGAAATTTCATTAGAAAAATATGTAGAATATGAATATCAGATTATTTTTACCTGTTAAGTATTTTGAAATAATATTTTGGAATATATTTGAGTCAAACCAAATGATTTTCTAAATTATCTGTATCTTCTAAACCGTAACCTCGATTTTAACATATTATATATGAAATTTTATTAGAAACATGTGTGGAATCTAAATATGATGTTAATTTCACCTGTTAAATATTTTTACAATATTGCTATGGGACCAAACTTATAATTTATAGCACAAAATCCTTTTTGTCATACCGGCGGCGATCCAGATTGCAAATAAAACACCCCACTATAACCATATAGGGAAAAACATCGATAACTACACATGCATTCCTCTGAAAAATGTCACAGGGGAATACAACAGATTTCTCGTCGCGAGAGTGAGAGAAAGCGAGCGAGCGAGAGAGAGAGAGAGAGAGAGAGAGAGAGAGAGATAGACGCCTTCGGATTAACCATATTCAACACACGTTTTTTGTTGTTTTGTGTGAACACCGAGGCCATCGCCGGCGAGGGTGAGAAGGAGGATAGAGGGAGGAGAGAGAGGGAGGAGAGAGGGAGAGAGAGACGCCTTCGGATTAACTATATTCAACACATGTTTTTTGTTGTTTTGTTTGAACACCGAGGCCATCGCCGGCGAGGGTGAGAAGGAGGATAAGCGGCAACACATATATGATGCCTCGTAAAAATAAAGGAGATGGACCTATTGTGGTCTTGTGTGATGGTTGTTGAGTTAAGAGCGTGTGTTATGTTTTCTCTCCCATTGCAACGCACGGGCTCTTTTGCTAGTTCAAATAAAATAGCGATAAAATCCAAATAAAACTCATTATTTGATTTTAGTATTTTTCCTCCAATATTTCATTTATTTTGGAGAAGTCATATTATCTCCTCTCATATATTTTTAATGTGAAATATTTTCAAAGAGAAAAATTATTAAAACCAAAATGATCCTTGTTTCGATATTTGACAAAATTGAAATATGAAAACGGTGAAATCCACAACTCTCTCCGTGGGTCCTTGAGTTGCTTAGAATTTCCAGGATCGCACCATGAAATGCAATAAAATATGATATGCATGAATGACCTATGTATAACATTCCTAATTGGAAATTTGGGATGTTACACCCGTGCTATCGTTCCCTTGAATTTTAATGCGTTCCTAGAAAAAGCTAAGTTGAAAGATGATTGTAGCAACTACACATACAGTGTCTGTAACTTGAGGATTATCCTCATTGCTGCACAGAAGAATTACGTCCTAGAAGCACCGCTAGGTGCAAGACTCGCTGCAGGAGCAACTCCGGACATTGTGAATGTCTGGCAGACTAAAGCTGGTCACTACTCGATAGTTCACTGTGTTATGTGATGACCCACAAGTATAGGGGATCAACTGTAGCTCTTTTCGACAAGTAAGAGTGTCGAACCCAACGAGGAGCAGAAGGAAATGACAAGTAGTTTTCAGTAAGGTAATGTCTGCAAGTGCTGAAATTGTGAGTAGCAAAGTAGTTTGATAGCAAGATAATTTGTAACAAGAAAGTACCGATAGTAGTAACAAAAGTGCAGCAAGGTAGCCCAATCCTTTTGAGGCAAAGGACATGCCAAAATGGTCTCTTATGATAAGCAAAGTGTTCTTGAGGGTACACGGGAATTTCATCTAGTCACTTTCATCATGTTGGTTTAATTCATGTTCGCTACTTTCATAATTTGATATGTAGGTGGACAGGTGCTTCGGTGTTGTTCTTACTTAAACAAACCTCCTACTTATGATTAACCCTCATGCAAGCATCCGCAACTACAAGTAAAGTATTAAGAATAAATTCTAACCATATCATTAAACTTTTGGATCCAATTGGTCCCTTACGGGATAGCGCATAAACTGGGGTTTAAGCTTCTGTCACTCTCGCAACCCATCATCTAATCGCTACTCCACAATTCATTCCCTTAGGCCCAAATATGGTGAAGTGTCATGTAGTCGACATTCACATGACACCACCAAGGGAATCACAACATACATACTATCAAAATATCGAACACATGTGAAATTCACATGATTACTTGCAACATGATTTCTCACTTGACCTCAAGAACAAAGGTAACTACTCACAAATGATAAACATGCTCATGATCAGAGGGGTATTAAATAGCATATTGGATCTGAACATATAATCTTCCACCAAATAAACCATATAGTAATCAACTACAAGATGTAATCAACACTACTAGTCATCCACAAGTACCAATCTATAGTTCCGGTAACAAGATTGAACACAAGAGATGAACTAGGGTTTGAGAGGAGATGGTGATGTTGAATATTTTGATGGAGATTGCCCTCGCCAAGATGGGAGAGTTGTTGGTGATGATGATGACGATGATTTCCCCCTCCGGGAGGGAAGTTCCTCCGGCGGAATCACTCCACCGGAGGGCAAAAGTTCTCTTGCCCATGTTCCGCCTCGAGGTTGCGGCGCTTCGTCCCAAAAGTCCTCTCCTTATTTTTTTCTAGGTCAAAATGACTTATATACCAGAAGATGTGCACCGAAGGTGGGTTGAGGAGGGCACAACACACCAGGGCGCGCCTGGGCTCCCTGGCGCGCCTAGGTGGGTTGCTCCAATAATTCTTAAATAGTCCATAAAAAATCCCGATGAAGTTTCAGCTTGTTTGGAGTTGTGCAGAATAGATGTGCCGACGTAGCTTTTCCAGGTCCAGATTTCAAGCTGCCCTCCCTCTTGGTGTGTACCTTGCAAATTATGATAGAAAAGGCATTAGAATTACTCCAAAAAGCATTATTATGGACAAAAACATTATAAATAACAGTAAGAAAACATGATGCAAAATGGAAGTATTGTTGGGGAACGTGTTAATTTCAAAAAAAACCTACGCACACGCAAGATCATGGTGATGCATAGCAACGAGAGGGGAGAGTATTGTCTACGTACCCTCGTAGACCGTAAGCGGAAGAATTATGACAACGTGATTGATGTAGTCGTATGTCTTCACGATCGACCGATCTAGCACCGAAGGTACGACACCTCCGTGATCTGCACACGTTCAGCTCAGTGACGTCCCGCGAACTAACGATCCAGTTGAGCTTCGAGGGAGAGTTTTGCCAGCACGACGGCGTGATGACAGTGATGATGTTGCTACCGAAACAGGGCTTCGCCTAAGCACCGCTATGATATGACCGAGGTGGATTATGGTGGGGGGCACCGCACACGGCTAAATGATCAATGATCAACTTGTGTGTCCATGGGGTGCCCCCCTCCCCCGTATATAAATCGAGTGGAGGAGGGGGAGGTGGCCGGCCTCCCACTACGAGGAAAAGGCTTATTAGTGGCGCACCTATTTTGGCCATTAATGGCGCACTACAGGTGCACCACTATCATCACGCCACTAGTAACATATACTAATGGCGCACCCCTGGTGCGCCATTAGTATACCAGACTATAGTGGCGCACCAGGCAGTGCGCCATTAGTAAGTCACACGGTGCGCCATTAGTATGCCTCCCAAGGGGCCATATTTACCTTGTGCTCTGGGTTACTAATGGCGCACTAATAGATAATGCGCCACTACTATTTTTTATAGCAGTGTGCCACTAATGTGCTGTATGGTGCGCCACTACTATGAATATTAGGAATTTTTTTTCTTTTCTGATATTTGCACAGGTTACAAAATATATTACTGCACATAATATAGACATCACAACATATAAACAACAGATTCATCATATACAATAGAACATTAGTCTCCGAATACAATTCATCATATTAGTCTCTGAATTCAAAAGACCGAACAAAGTTAGAACATTACAAGCCTCGAGACCGCGAGTAGCGAGTTTGTCGAAAGTAATACTGCATTTGGTGATAATTGAGAGATGTGTCCTCTCTTATCTCCGTGCTACTGCTACTGCTATGCCTAAACATGACTTAGATTGAACTGAGGACCTAAATACCCTCTTTAAGGTAAAATAGCATAAAACTATATAGTCCCTGACTCTCCATTATGGAGAATGGAGATCATCCTGTCTCCAATTCTTGCGCTTCGCTTCCTTTTGCTTCTAAGAACCTCCTTACGACTGTCCATACATTTTTTCCATCCTTTGACTTGCATGTCTCCACTTCTTTTAGAAATCTGGTATGGACAGTTGTGATTCGTAGGATGACTTGGCGGTATGTTCAAGACATTAAGGCTACCTTTCTGATACATCAAATGAGGCACACAATTCTCTTGGATTATCTGTTGAAAAACATAGTAATAAGTTCATAGTTAGCAATGATGTACTAGTTTTAGAAGTATGCAAAACATGCACGGATGTCGTAATAGTAAAAAATCATACCAGGGTATCTCCATGGTAGTTACCGTAGTTCAACACATGCACTAGTGGCACGTATTGACCATAATGTTGAGGAGTTTGATTGTAGATATTGTAATTCTCAATGTCAGCACAAAATCCGACCAGATGATTTTCTCCTTGTAAGTTAATTCGGAGCCATCGGTGTAGTGGGTTTCTCTACCATCTCCCACACATTCTTTGAAGAATGAAAATAAGCTGTCAACTATTTAGAAATGAACAATATAAATTAGTTAATAATTAACTATGTTTGAGAAACTGACATAGCTGTAGAACTGGAGGCGTATCAACAAGGACCCAAATGTCCATATTGTCTTGGTCGATGTCAGGATCACCAACATCCATGGTGACAAGCATACCCTCATAAAAACCATACATGTTGCAAAATGCTTCCCAATTTTTGCAACCAAAATGGGTTACGCTCCCAGAATTATACAGATTTACTTCAAAATCCACATCATGATGAGTCCTTAGGTGAATTTTCTTTGTTTCATAATAAATTTCATGGTCTTCAAAATCCATACTCTCCAAGACATAGCGTCTTGCATGGCATGGGATAAGCTATACTCGAATTGTAAAAGATGAAAATTACACGTTGAAATAGTTGAAGTCATGCTTAATTATGAAAAAAAACACTTGTCGTCGTTGTGTACCGTTTCAACTTCGAAGGTCTCCTCGAGTTTAATGCTTAAGCACCGATCATCATCCAGGTGAGGCCTGTCGCACAGACCTCGATCATCATGGCACCATCCGTACTCCCCCAGGAGACATTCATCGTCCGATGATGACATTTCCTATGTTCATAATTCAAAACTACATCATGTCTTCCGTCCGATGACTTGTGCATTTTCAGCCAGGCCCAGTGGAGTTGGCCTAAAAACATTTATTTCTTTAAGCCTGCTACATCCATCTCAAGTATTTATGGTCAAGGGTTAGCAGGGCCATCCAAATAGAAGTTTGTGATATTTCCTAGGTGTTTTGGGATGGAACCTTTTAGTGTGTTGTTGCTAGGTGTTTTGGGATGGAACCAGTAGCTTCCTTGCAACCCACAAAAGACAAAGGAAAAGGGGTGAAAAGGGGGAGATGGTTAGCTTTGATGAGCAGGCAGCATCTTCCTAACCCCCTTCTTCTTGTATCCTCTCACTATCTCTCTCACAAACATGGCAAGTAAGGGTGTCTGAGTGTGTTAAAAAAATACTAAACTAATCCAACCATTAAAGCACTAGATCACTACTATTGGTTGATGTCAAGATACATGCTGATTAATTTTTGTTTCGGTTGAGAATCGGGCACCTTCTAAGTCAAGAAAATTGGGCATGCCCTTTGCTAATTTTCTTGACCTAGGAGTGCCCCAATCTCAACTGAAACGGAAATTAATCAACATTTTGGGAGAAAGGGGTAACAAAGTGATGGGGCAAATGTGCCAGGCACCACAATGTGATCACAGAAACAAAGCAGCACCACTGGTGTTGGATTCACTGTGTAAATGATGGATGAAAAGGCCACAGACCATATGGTCCTTTGCTTTCATATGGACAAAATAAAAGTTCACATGAATGGCTTCTTGACTGAATGGTTCCAGGTAAACAAACTCCCAAAGTCCATATCCATAAAAAAAATATAGAAAAATATGGAAACCTTTGACAAGCATTATATTACGAAAGATCAAGATAGGCAGTACTATACAATATCCATAACCAGAAAACAAGACATGCATATTCTTAGGCAGAGTAAAATAGTCTTGCATTCTTGGCAGTTGTCTCATCATCATATCATAAGAAAAATTCTTATTCTTATTCTTATTTACTCCTTGCATTTTCATTCTTCTTCTTACTGTCACACGAGACAAATTCCTTTTCATGCTCCTTGGCCAAAAATCAGAACAGCACAACTACAACCACCATCACCAGCTCTAACCCACTACATTTTGCATTTCTGCCAAATGCCTAACAGAAACACAGGATTATCAGCTCACTGCTGGAAAGAACTGCTACATTTTTCATTTATACGAAGTGCATCCATCATCCAAAAGAAATGGAAGATCAACTCATCGCAAGCACCAACCACATCATTGAGATGAATGAATTGCAGAAGAGCAACACCCTGACGACTACTATAGCCAGTTCACTGAAGAAACAAAAATGATCCATGGAAGAACTCACCTCGATGCATGCGGTCGCCAACGAGGTCGTAGACGGCGACGGAGCAGAGACGAGGTCGCAGATGCGGTCGTGGTGCTCCGGTGGACACGGCTGCATCAATCGTTTGAATTGACATTTAATCAAACACCTCACAGGCAAGAACAGAAGGTGGAGACGGAGAAGAGAGGGGATCGAGCAAAGAGGGAGAGGGCAAGGAGGGAGGAGCAGAGAGGGAGAGGGCAGGGCGCGGTGGCTCACCGTGACATCGGAGGAGAGGCCCCGACGAGCACGTCTACAGCGGCGAGCACGTCTACTGGGGCCAGCGGGCGAGCACATCTAGAGCGGCGAGTTCAGCTCTGCTTCCGCTTCGGCTCTACTTCCCCGAGGAAGAAGAGGTGGAGGGGGGTGGAGGGGTCGAGCGCCGTCGCGCCCTGCTTCCGCAGCTCGCCGCCTTGCCTGTCGCTTGTCGCCTCGCACGGTGGAGCTCGAGTGGAGAGGCACCGCGGGTTTTTAGGGTTTCGGGGGATGGGAAGGCAAGGGAGTGGGTGGGTGGGTGCTGTGAAGGCGAGGGAGGGGGTGGGTGGAGGCGGCGGAGCCCGGGAGCGAGGTCGCCGGTGGGTGGGGGCGGCGGTGCGGTGTTGGAAGGGGATCAGCGGCGGTGGTGAGAGGCGAGGGGATGGGAGAAGGACGGTAGTTTGAACTAGTAATTGTTAGTAGTGGCGCACCTTGGTTGTGGTGCGCCATTACTTGTTTGAACTAGTAATGGTGCACTGCACCCTGGTGCGCCATTACTAGTTTTGGAAAAAAATTCGTTAGTAATGGCGCACCATGTGTGTGGTGCGCCATTACTGGTTAAAACTATTAATGGTGCACCGTGCGCTGGTGCGCCATTAATAGTTTTGGAAAAATAAAATAATAAAATTTGCTAGTAATGGCGCACCGTGTGTGTGGTGCGCCATTAGTAATGAGGACACTAATGGCACACCTGTATCTGGTGCGCCACAACTATATAGCAGTGGCGCACCACATATATGGTGCGCCATTAATGTCCATATTGTCTATAGCCCTTTTCCTAGTAGTGTACTAGGCACGCCTCAAGGGGAGTCCTACTCCCACCGGGATTAGGATTCCACCCCTTCAATGAGTAGGAGTAGGAGGGAAGGAAGGAGAAGAGAGGGAAAGGAAAAAGGCCCCCCCTTCCTAGTCCAATTTGGACTAGAGGGAGAGGGTGCGCGCGGCCTGCCCTGGCCACCCCTTCCTATCTCCACCAAGGCCCATGAGGCCCAATACACTCCCCGGGGGGTTCCGGTAACCCCCCGGTACTCCGGTATTCGTCCAAACTTACTCGGAACCCTTCCGATGTCCAAACATAGTCATCCTATATATCAATCTTTATGTCTCGACCATTTCGAGACTCCTCGTCATGTCCGTGATCAAATTCGGGACTCCTAAATATCTTCGGTACATCAAAACACATAAACTAGTAATACCGATCATCACCGAACGTTAAGCATGCGGGCCCTATAGGTTCGAGAACTACGTAGACATGACCGAGACATGTCTCCGATCAATAACCAATAGCGTAACCTAGATGCTCATATTGGTTCCTACTTATTCTATGAAGATCTTTATCGATTAAACCGCATAACAATATGCGTTGTTCCCTTTGTCATCGGTATGTTACTTGCCCGAGATTTAATCGTCGGTATCTCAATACCTAGTTCAATCTCGTTACCGGCAAGTCTCTTTACTCATTCTGTAATGATACATACCGTAACTAACTCATTATATACATTTCTTGCAAGGCTTATAGTGATGTACATTACCGAAAGGGCCTAGAGATACCTCTCCGACAATCGGAGTGACAAATCCTAATCTTGATCCATGCCAACTCAACAAACACCATCGGAGACACCTGTAGAGCACCTTTATAATCACCCAGTTATGTTGTAACGCTTGGTAGCACACAAAGTGTTCCTCCGGTATTCGGGTGTTGCATGATCTCATAGTCATAAGAACGTGTATAGTTATGGAGAAAGCAATAGCAGCAAACTAAACGATCATCGTGCTAAGCTAACGGATGGGTCAAGTCAATCACATCATTCTCTAATGATGTGATCCCGTTAATCAAATGACAACCCATGTCTATGGTTAGGAAACATAACCATCATTGATTCAACAAGCTAGTCAAGTAGAGGCAAAGTAGTGACACTCTATTTGTCTATGTATTCACACATGTACTAAGTTTCCAGTTAATACAATTCTAGCATGAATAATAAACATTTATCATGATATAAGGAAATATAAATAAACAACTTTATTATTGTCTCTAGGGCAAATTTCCTTCATGTATCAACTCCCCCAAGCTTAGACCTCGCTTGTCCTCAAGCTAAAACCGAAACCAAAAAACATTTCCACATGCTTTGAGAGAGAGGTGTCATTAAAAAAAATATGGACATAGAAGCATCATGTTTATTATTATAACATCAACAAAATTAAACATAGGACTTTTATCATAGAACTTTTATCATATACTTCTCATGAATAAGTAATAGTTCATCACACAATCAAAGTATAAAGCAAAAACTTTTTAGAAACCAACAGACTATCTTCTCACACCCAACTTTGCAACTACAATTCATCATCTTTTTAGGAAGGGTCACTTGTCGGAGCCTTTAGGCAAGTCCACATACTCAACCATCATATAGTCTTCTATGATTGCTGACACTCACCGCGTACACATGAGAAAGATAGGGGCTTATGGTTTCGCCTCCCAACATACTCACCTCAAGGATGATGTCAATAATAATAACTCATGCCACCCATATTCAACAGGACATATGTACCTAGATCTTTACTCACCACGTGATTCTTGCCAAAGGAGAAAAATAAAAGGAATAGAGAGAAAAACTTTGACTCTTGTATAAAAGTAAAAGATAGGCCCTTCACAGAGGGAAGGAGAGGTTACCATGAGCTTATTTGTTTGTATGCTCAATCCCTTAGTGCAAAAGAACGTCACATTACATTGCCCCTTGTGATAGCGACCTTTATTATGCATTGTGTCGCTTTTATTCTTCACCATCACAAGTTTGTGCAACACTCAATTTTCTCTTACACTAAATGATCTCACACTTTTAGAAGAAATTTTTATTGCCTTTTTGCACCGATGACAACTTACTTGAGGGATCTTGGTCAATCCCTAGGTAGGTATGGTGGACTCTTGAAAATAAGATTTGGGTTCAAGGGTTTTTGGATGCACAAGTAGTATCTCTACTTAGTGTGGAATTTTTGGCTAGCAAAGATAGGGGCAAGCACCACATGTTAAAGGATCCAGGACAATATGACATCTGTGTGAATATGAACAACCGTACATCATTAAGTTGTCTTCCTTGTCCTACATCAACAATTTTGGCATATAATATTTTGATGAGGGCTCACAATCACAAAAGATTTCTAGGATAGTATATTTATATGTGAATCTTCTCTTCCCTTATTAATTCTTTCATGAGTTGCATCATTGACTAATGCCATGTTTGTCAATCTCTAATAAAATTTTCTACTTATACTTTTCCTTATGTGGTGCCATCACCTACCATAGGATTAGTATATGATATTATTGATTTATTTCCTTTCTTTTTTTATTACCTTTATCTTTTTCCTTTCTTATTTCTGTTCTTTATTTGCAACATGAGAGTAAAGAAAGCAAAAACTCAAACTAAACTTTTATTATATAACATGCACACTATTACAAGGATAGATCACTAAGAAAACTCTCAAAGAAGAAAGGATTGAACTAAACTTTTACTCATCTAAAACAAAAGATCGAACTAAAATAAGTAAAAGCAAAAAGATAGTGGGATGATACGATACCGGGGCACCTCCCTGATACGTCTCCAACGTATCTATAATTTTTGATTGCTCCATGCTATATTATCTACTGTTTTGGACTATATTGGGCTTTATTTTCCACTTTTATATTATTTTTGGGACTAACCTATTAACCGGAGGCCCAGCCCAGAATTGTTGTTTTTGCCTATTTCAGTGTTTCGAAGAAACAGAATATCAAACGGAGTCCAAACGGAATGAAACCATCGGGAATGTGATTTTCTCACCGAATGTGATCCAGGAGACTTGGACCCTACGCCAAGGCATCAGAGAGGCGGTCATGAGGGTGGGGCGCCCCCCCTAGGGCGCGCCCCTGCCTCGTGGGCCTCTCGGAGCTCTACCGACGTACTTCTTCCTCCTATATATACCTACGTACCCGCAAACGATCAGAACAGGAGCCAAAAACCTAATTCCACCGCCGCAACTTTCTGTATCCACGAGATCCCATCTTGGGGCCTGTTCCGGAGCTCCGCTGGAAGAGGGCCGTCTTCACGGAGGGCTTCTACATCATCATAGCCTCTCCGATGAAGTGTGAGTAGTTTACCTCAGACCTTCGGGTCCATAGTTAGTAGCTAGATGGCTTCTTCTCTCTTTTTGGATCTCAATACAAAATCTCCCCCTATCTCGTGGAGATCTATTCGATGTAATCTTCTTTTTGCGGTGTGTTTGTTGAGACCGATGAATTGCGGGTTTATGATCAAGTCTATCTATGAATAATATTTGAATCTTCTCTGAATTCTTTTATGCATGATTGGTTATCTTTGCAAGTCTCTTCGAATTATATGTTTGGTTTGGCCAAGTAGATTGGTAGTTCTTGCCATGGGAGAAGTGCTTAGCTTTGGGTTCGATCTTGCGGTGTCCTTTCCCAGTGATAGAAGGGGCAACAAGGCACGTATTGCATCGTTGCCATCGAGGATAACAAGATGGGGTTTATTTCATATTGCATAAATTTATATCTCTACATCATGTCATCTTGCTTAAAGCGTTACTCTGTTTTTAACTTATACTCTAGATGCATGCTGGATAGCGGTCAATGAGTGGAGTAATAGTAGTAGATGCAGAATCGTTTCGGTCTACTTGTCACGGACGTCATGCCTACATACATGATCATGCCTAGATATCCTCATAACTATGCTCAATTCTGCCAATTGCTCAACAGTAATTTGTTCACCCACCGTAGAATACTTATGCTCTTGAGAGAAGCCAGTAGTGAAACCTATGGCCCCCCGGGTCTATTCTCATCATATCAACCTCCATCACTTTAAACTTACTTTGCTTTTTTACTTTGCCTTTACTTTTCACTTTGCATATTTATACAAAAAATACCAAAAATATTATATCTATCAGATCTTACTCTCGTAAATGACCGTGAAGGGATTGACAACCCCTAATCGCGTTGGTTGCGAGTAGCTATCGTTTTGTGCAGGTACGAGGGACTTGAGCGTGGCCTCCTACTGGATTGATACCTTGGTTCTCAAAAACTGAGGGAAATACTTACGCTACTCTGCTGCATCATCCCTTCCTCTTCGGGGAAATCCAACGCAAGCTCAAGAGGTAGCAAGAAGAATTTCTGGCACCGTTGCCGAGGAGTCTACGCAAAAAGTCAACATACCAAGTACCCATCACAATCCCTATCTCTCGCATTACATTATTTGCCATTTTCCTCTCGTTTTCCTCTCCCCCACTTCACCCTTGACTTTTTATTCGCCCTCTCTCTCTCTCTCTCTATCCTCCCTCTCTATTTGCCTCTTTTGTCCGTTTGCTTTTGTTTGCCCGTGTGTTGGATTGCTTGTTTGTCGCGATGGCTCAAGATACTACCAAATTGTGTGACTTCACCAATACCAATAATAATGATTTCCTTAGCACTCCGATTGCTCCTCTTGCCAATACCGAATCTTGTGAAATCAATGTTGCTTTGTTGAATCTTGTTATGAATGATCAATTCGCTGACTTCCTAGTGAAGATGCCGCTACTCATCTGAATAGCTTCGTTGATTTATGTGATATGGAAAAGAAAAAAGATGTCGATAATGATGTCGTTAAATTGAATCTATTTCCTTTTTCGCTTAGAGACCGTGCTAAAGCTTGGTTTTCGTCTTTGCCTAAAAATAGTATTGATTCTTGGAACAAGTGCAAATATGCTTTTATCTCTAAGTATTTCCCTCCTACTAAGATCATCTCTCTTAGAAACGATATTATGAACTTTAAACAACTTGATCATGAACATGTTGCACAAGCTTGGGAGAGAATGAAATTAATGATACGTAATTGCCCTACTCATGGTTTGAATTTGTGGATGATTATACAAAAATTTTATGCCGGATTGAACTTTGCTTCTAGACATCTTTTAGATTCGCCCGCGGGAGGCACTTTTATGGAAATCACCTTACGAGATGCTACTAAACTCCTAGATAACATTATGGTTAATTATTCTCAATGGCATACTGAAAGATCTTCTAATAAAAAAGTGCATGTGATAGAAGAATTCAATGTTTTGAGTGGAAAGATGGATGAACTTATGAAGTTATTTGCTACTAAGAGTGTTTCTTATGATCCTAATGATATGCCTTTGTCTACTTTGATTGAGAATAACAATGAATCTATGGATGTGAATTTTGTTGGTAGGAATAATTTTGGTAACAACGCTTATAGAGGGAATTTTAATCCTAGGCCATATCCTAGTAATCCTTCTAATAATTATGGGAATTCCTACAACAACTATTATGGAAATTATAATAAGATGCCCTCTGAATTTGAGAATAGTGTTAAAGAGTTTATGAATTCACAAAAAAATTTAATGCTTTGCTTGAAGAGAAATTGCTTAAAGTTGATGGTTTGGCTAGGAACGTTGATAGAATTTCTCTTGAGGTTGATTCTTTAAAGCTTAGATCTATTCCTCCTAAGCATGATATCAATGAGTCTCTCAAAACTATGAGAATTTCCATTGATGAGTGGAAGGAAAGAACCGCTAGGATGCATGCTTCCAAAGATGCCTTTATTAAAGCGTGTTCTTCCAATTCCTATGAAAATCAAGATGAAGATCTAAAAGTTATTGATGTGTCTCCTATTAAATCTTTGTTTTGCAATATGAATCTTGATGAAACTGAATATGATCTTCCTTTACCTAGAAGGCGTTCTAAAAAATCGGAGTATTTAGATCTTTATGATGAAATTTATGAAAGTGGGATTGAAATAAATAAAAATCTAGATGTTGCTAAACCCACTATATTGGATTTCAAAGAATTTAATTATGAAAGTTGCTCTTTAATTGATTGTATTTCCTTGTTGCAATCCGTGCTAAAATCTCCACATGCTTATAGTCAAAATAAAGCCTTCTCCGAACATAATGTTGATACCTTGATGCAATCTTATCTATACCTACTATTAAAGGGAGGTGATATTCTTGGTTTCGTCCAGCTTCAATTAATTTCACGTACGCTATTTTGTTTCATTATTTGCCACTCGTTTTGGCCCAACGGAGGAAGCCCACCTGACGGTGCACTGTAGCCTAGATCTAGAGAGCTGGCAAAAAAATAAAATAGCCGATGGAAGGGTTTGATCTCATAACCTTCCAACCGACCACGCACTGTTTGTCCAACTGACCCAGCAGGCGATATGGGATGATATTTTTCCCGTTGCAACACACGAGCCTTTTTGCTAGTGAAGAAAAACATGAGTTCAAAGTTTCTATCCCTAGAAAACTCTATGATGAGTGGGAACCAACTATTAAAATTAAAATTAAAGATCATGAGTTTTATGCTTTGTGTGATTTGGGTGCTAGTGTCTCCACTATCCCCAAAACTTTGTGTGATTTGCTAGATTTCCGCGATTTTGATGATTGCTCTCTAAACTTGCATCTTGCGGATTCTACTATTAAGAAACCTATGGGAAGGATTAATGATGTTATTATTGTTGCAAATAGGAATTATGTGCCCGTAGATTTCATTGTTCTTGATATAGATTGCAATCCTTCTTGCCCTATTGTTCTTGGTAGACCTTTCCTTAGTACGGTTGGTGCGATTATTGATATGAAGGAAGGGAATATTAGATTTCCATTTACATTAAAAAAGGGCATGGAATACTTTCCAAGAAACAAAATAAAATTGCCATATGAAACTATCATGAGAGCCACTTATGGATTTCCTACCGAAGATGGCAATACCTAGATCTATCTTCTCTTTTATGCCTACCTAGGGGCGTTAAATGATAGTGCTTGTTGGGAGGCAACCCAATTTTATTTTTATTCCTTGCCTTTTTCTCCTGTTTAGTAATAAATAAATTATTTAGCCTCTGTTTTGGTTGTGTTTTTTTGTGTTTAATTAGTGTTTGTGCCAAGTAGAACTGTTGGGAAGACTTGGGGAAAGTCTTGTTGAACTTGCTGTAAAAAACAGAAACTTTAGCGCTCATGAGAACTGCTGTCATTTTTATTTGGAGAGTGATATTTAGGTAATTATTTTTGCAGATGATTAATAGATAAATTCCTCACGTCCAGCAATTTATTTTAGAATTTTTGGGGTTCCAGATCTTGCGCTAGCTACAGATTACTACAGACTGTTCTGTTTTTGACAGATTCTGTTTTTCGTGTGTTGTTTGCTTATTTTGATTAATATATGGCTAGTTAAATAGTTTATAATCCACAGAGAAGTTGTAATATAGTAGTTTTAACACCAATATAAATAAATAATGAGTTCATTACAGTACCTTGAAGTGGTCTTTTGTTTTCTTTCACTAACGAAGCTCACGAGTTTACTACCTTAAGTTTTGTGTTGTGAAGTTTTCAAGTTTTGGGTAAGGATTTGATGGATTATGGAACAAGGAGTGGCAAGAGCCTAAGCTTGGGGATGCCCATGGCACCCCCAAGATAATCTAAGGACACCTAAAAGCCAAAGCTTGGGGATGCCCCGGAAGGCATCCCCTCTTTCGTCTAATTCTATCGGTAACTTTACTTGGAACTATATTTTTATTCACCAACATGACATGTGTTTTGCTTGGAGCGTCTTGTATTATTTGTGTCTTTGTTTGTTAGTGTGCCACAATCATCCTTGCTGTACACACCTTTTGAGAGAGCCATACATGAATTAGAGTTTGATATAATACTCTATGTGCTTCACTTATATCTTTTGAGCTAAGTAGTTTTGCTCTATGTGCTTCACTTATATATTTTGAGCTAAGTAGTTTTGCTCTATGTGCTTCACTTATATCTTTTGAGCTAAGTAGTTTTGCTCTATGTGCTTCACTTATATCTTTTGAGCTAAGTAGTTTTGATCTATGTGCTTCACTTATATCTTTTGAGCGTTATAATTTTGCTCCATGTGCTTCACTTAGATCTTTTAGAGCACGGTGGTGGATTTGTTTTAAAGAAACTATTGATCTCTCATGCTTCACTTAAATTATTTTGAGAGTCTCTTAATAGCATGGTAATTTGCTTAATAATAATATGCTTGGTATTCAAGATTTGTGAAACTTTCTTTTGAGTGTGTTGAATACTAAGAAAAGATTGAAGCATGATAATTGTTTTGAGATATGGAGGTGATAATATTAAAGTCATGCTAGTTGAGTAGTTGTGAATTTGAGAAATACTTATGTTGAAGCTTGTGATTCCCGTAGCATGCACGTATGGTGAACTGTTATGTGATGAAGTTGGATCATGATTTATTTATTGATTGTCTTCCTTATGAGTGGCGGTCGGGGACGAGCGATGGTCTTTTCCTACCAATATATCCCCCTAGGAGCATGCGCGTAATACTTTTCTTTGATAACTTGTAGATTTTTGCAATAAGTATATGAGTTCTTTGTGACTAATGTTGAGTCCATGGATTATACGCACTCTCACCCTTCCACCTTTACTAGCCTCTCTAATACAGCGCACCTTTCGTCGGTATCATACACCCACCATATACCTTCCTCAAAACAGCCACCTCCATAGCCATTCCGAGATATATTGCCATGCAACTTTCCACCGTTCCGTTTATTATGACACACTCCATCATTGTCAGATTGCTAGCATGATCATGCAGTTGACATTGTATTTGTGGCAAAGCCACCATTCATAATTCTTTCATACATGTCACTCTTGATTCATTCCATATCCCGGTACACCGCCGGAGGCATTCATATAGAGTCACTTCATATAGAGTCATATTTTGTTCTAAGTATCGAGTTGTAATGGTTGAGTTGTAAGAAAAATAAAAGTGTGATGATCATCACTATTAGAGCATTGTCCCAGTGAGGAAAGAATGATGGAGACTATGATTCCCCCACAAGTCGGGATGAGACTCCGGACGAAAAATAAATAAAAGAGGCCAAGGAAGCCCAAATAAAAAAAGAGGCCATAAGAAAAGAGAAAATTCCCAAATAAAAAAAATAAAAAAATGAGAGAAAAAGAGAGAAGGGACAATGTTACTATCCTTTTACCACACTTGTGCTTCAAGGTAGCACCATGATCTTCATAGTAGAGAGTCTCTCATGTTATGACTTTCATATACTAGTGGGAATCTTGCATTATAGAACTTGGCTTGTATATTCCAATGATGGGCTTCCTCAAAATTGCCCTAGGTCTTCATGAGCAAGCAAGTTGGATGCACACCCACTTAGTTTCTTTTTGAGCATTCATATACTTATAGCTCTAGTGCATCTGTTGCATGGCAATCCCTAATCACTCACATTGATATCTATTGATGGGCATCTCTATAGCCCGTTGATACGCCTAGTTGATGTGAGACTATCTTCCCCTCTTTTTGTCTTCTCCACAACCACCATTCTATTCCACCTATAGTGCTATATCCATGGCTCACACTCATGTATTGCATGAAGATTGAAAACGTTTTGAAAAAGTTAGAGTATGAAACAATTGCTTGGCTTCTCATCGGGGTTGTGCATGATTTAAATATTTTGTGTGGTGAAGATAGAGCATAGCCATACTATATGATTTTGTAAGGATAACTTTCTTTAGCCATGTTATTTTGAGAAGACATAATTGCTTTGTTAGTATGCTTGAAGTATTATTATTACTATTATTATTATGTCAATATAAACTTTTGTCTTGAATCTTTCTAATCTGAATATTCATATCACAATTAAGAAGATTTGCATTGAAATTATGCCAAGTAGCACTCCACATGAAAAATTCTCTTTTTATCATTTACCTACTCGAGGATGAGCAGGAATTAAGCTTGGGGATGCCTGATACGTCTCCAATGTATCTATAATTTTTGATTGCTCCATGCTATATTATCTATTGTTTTGGACTATATTGGGCTTTATTTTCCACTTCTATATTATTTTTGGGACTAACCTATTAACCGGAGGCCCAGCCAGAATTGTTGTTTTTTTGCCTATTTCAGTGTTTTGAAGAAACAGAATATCAAATGGAGTCCAAACGGAATGAAACCTTCGGGAACGTGATTTTCTCACCAAACGTGATCCAGGAGACATGGACCCTACGCCAAGGCATCAGAGAGGCGGTCACGAGGGTGGGGGGTGCCCCCCCTAGAGCGCGCCCCCTACCTCGTGGGCCTCTCGAAGCTCCACCGACGTACTTCTTCCTCCTATATATACCTACGTACCCCCAAATGATCAGAACAGGAGCCAAAAACCTAATTCCACCATCGCAACTTTCTGTATCCACGAGATCCCATCTTGGGGCCTGTTCCGAAGCTCCGCCAGAAGAGGGTCATCATCACGGAGGGCTTCTACATCATCATAGCCTCTCCGATGAAGTGTGAGTAGTTTACCTCAGACCTTCGGGTCCATAGTTAGTAGCTAGATGGCTTCTTCTCTCTTTTTGGATCTCAATACAAAGTTCTCCCCCTCTCTCGTGGAGATCTATTCGATGTAATCTTCTTTTTGCGGTGTCTTGTTGAGACCGATGAATTGTGGGTTTATAATCAAGTCTAGTTGTCACGGACGTGATGCCTATATACATGATCATGCCTAAATATTCTCATAACTATGCTCAATTCTGTCAATTGCTCAACAGTAATTTGTTCACCCACCGTAGAATACTTATGCTCTTGAGAGAAGCCACTAGTGAAACCTATGGCCCCCGGGTCTATTCTCATCATACCAATCTCCATCACTTTAATCTTGCTTTGCTTTTTTACTTTGCCTTTAGTTTTCACTTTGCATATTTATACCAAAAATACCAAAAATATTATATCTATCAAATCTCACTCTCGTAAATGACCGTGAAGGGATTGACAACCCCTAATAACGTTGGTTGCGAGTAGCTATCGTTTTGTGCAGGTACGAGGGACTTGAGCGTGGCCTCCTACTGGATTGATACCTTGGTTCTCAAAAACTGAGGGAAATACTTACGCTACTCTGCTGCATCATCCCTTCCTCTTCGGGGAAATACAACGCAAGCTCAAGAGGTAGCACTCCCCCAAGCTTGGCAGAAGCCAAGGGGAGTGCCCATACCCGATACTTAATTCTCCTTTGGTGGTGAAGAAGGTGATTTTGGTGAAGAAGAAGAGATCTTGTCCTTGGATTTGCACGGTAGTGGTCCACCATCATAAGAGGAGCAGTGAGTCTCACGAATCCTGCAACTAGCAGCCAAACTCATACCTTTAAACCTCTCCTCATATTCAAAGACTTGGTTTTGAAGATCATTGATCTTGGTTTGGAGAAAGTTGATTTGCTCAATGAGTGTGAAGATGATGTCCTTCATGGGCTTGCCATCCACCTTGAGATCACGGGAAAGGTTCGTGATCATGAGGTGATTGGCATTGAGCCCACGCTCCACCATCCCCTTGCACCGGAAAACGTCTTGCTCCATAGCTTCAAGCCTGGCTTCCACGGTTCCCGTCCCCTTGGGACATGGCACATCGCGGAGGTGAAGTACCCACTAATGCATCTGGTTGACCTGAGGGTGCTGCACCACTTCCCGCGGATATGGGTTGATGACGTTCTTGAAGAACTTGTCCTTGGAGGAGCTTGAAGAGGCCATAGTAGATGGGATATGACAGAAAACAGCAAGGAAAAAGAGAACAGATGATTTCTCCATGATACGGTGATCAAGAGGTTCGGGAAGTATGTATAGATTTTTTTATCTTGGAGGACAAATATATGGTAGAAAAACAGAGTACGGAAGATGTCCCAGGTGGGCATAACCCACCTGGGCGCGCTAGGCAAGCCTGGCGCCACTCGTGTCTTGTGCCCACCAGGGGACGCTTCCTGGCAGTTTCTTTATTTCCAAAAAAATTAAATATTCCAAAACTGATAAAAAAATATTTTTACGGATTTTTCGGAGTCAGTTTACTTACCATATCACGTACCTCCTTATTTTCACGATTCTAGAGTGTTCCGGAAGGACTCTTGTATGTGTTCTTCCGGTGTCATAGTTTGGATAATATTACTTTCAACATTAATAGGCGCACCTGAGATATAATGCTTTATTCGTTGCCCATTGGCAACCTTTGGATTAGTACCTTCGGAATTATTTATTTTAATGGCTCCAGACCGGTAAACCTCCTCGATGACCTATGGTCCTTTCCATTTTGAGATGAGCTTTCCTGCAAAGAATCTGAAATGAGAGTTGTACAAAAGAACATATTCTCCGACTTTAAACTCACGCTTTTGGATTCTTTTTTCATGCCATCTTTTAACATTTTCTTTAAATAATTTTGCATTTTCATAAGCTTGGGTTGTCCATTCATCTAATGAGCTAATATCAAATAACCTCTTTTTACCAGCAAGTTTGAAGTCATAATTGAGTTCTTTGATTTCCCAAAATGCTTTATGTTCTAACTCAAGAGGCAAATGACAAGATTTTCCATAAACCATTTTATAGGAGATATACCCATAGGATTTTTATATGCTATTCTATAAGCCCAAAGTGCATCATCTAATTTCTTAGACCAATTCTTCCTGGACCTATTGATAGTCTTCTGCAAAATTAATTTTATTTCTCTATTGCTAAGTTCCACTTGACCACTAGACTGACGGTGATATGGTGATGCAATTCTATGGCTAACATCATACTTGGCAAGCATTTTACGGAAAGCACCATGGATAAATTGTGAACCACCAGCAGTCATTAAATATCTAGGGACTCCAAACCTTGGGGAAATAACTTCCTTAAGCATTTTAATAGAAGTGTTGTGATCAACACTACTGGTTGGAATAGCTTCTACCCATTTAATAACATAATCAACAGCAACCAAAATATGTGTATATTGATACGTCTCCAACATATCTACTCTTTCTGATGCTTTTCCTCTTGTTTTGGACTCTAATTTGCATGATTTGAAAGAAACTAAACTCGGACTGACGCTATTTTCAGCAAAACTACCATGGTGTTGTTTTTGTGCAGAAATAAAAGTTCTTCGAATGGAACAAAACTTTTTGAGGATTTTTTATACCAATAATAAGAATTTATGGAGCCAAGACCCACCAGAGAGGGCCCCCTGGGTGGGCACAAACCACCAGGGCGCGCCCCCTCTCCTGGCGCGCCTAGGTGGGTTGTACCCACCTGGACAACCCACCTGGTGGCCCCGCTGACGACCCCCCTGATACTATAAATTCACATATTTCCAAAAAGATCAGTTAGAAAGAATTATCGCGATCCATGAGACGGAGCCGCCGCCAAGCCCTGTTCTTCCTCGGGAGGGCAGATCTGGAGTCCGTTTGGGGCTTCGGAGAGGGGGATCTTTGATCTTCGTCATCACCAACCCATCTCCATTGCCAATTACATGATGCTCCCCACCGGGAGTGAGTAATTCCTTCGTAGGCTCGCTGGTCGGTGAGGAGTTGGATGATATTCATCATGTAATCGAGTTAGTTTTGTTAGGGCCTGATCCCTAGTATCCACTATGTTCTTAGATTGATGTTCCTATGACTTTGCCATGCTTAATGCTTGTCACTTTGGGCCCGGGTGCCATGATTTCAGATCTGAAACGTTTATGAATTCATCATTATATTGATTTTTTAGATCCGATCTTGCAAGTTATAGTAAACTACTACGGTTATGATCCGGCAACACTGGAGTGACAACAACTGGGCCCACTCCCGGTGATGACCGTAGTTTGAGGAGTTCATGTATTCACTATGTGTTAATGCTTTGTTCTGGTTCTCTATTTAAAGGTGGCCTTAATATCCCTTAGTTTCCAATATGGACCCCGCTGCCACGGGAGGGTAGGACAAAAGATGTCATGCAAGTTCTTTTAATAAAGCACGTATGACTATTTACGGAATACATGCCTACATTATATTGATGAACTAGAGCTAGTATCGTATCACCCTAGGTTGTAACTGTCTCATGATGAATATCATCAACAAGTCACCGATCCAATGCCTATGAATTTATCCTTATTGATCTTGCTGCGTTACTATTGCTGTCATCACTATTACATTTGCTACAAATTACTGCTATCACTGTTACTGTTACCGTTGCTACTGTCACTATTATCAAAACTATCAAACTACTTTGCTACTGATCATATTGCTGCAGATAATTAATCTCCAGGTGTGGTTGAATTGAAAACTCAGTTGCTAATACCTTCAAATATTCTTTGGCTCCCCTTGTGTTGAATCTATAAATTTGGGTTGAATACTCTACTCTCGAAAACTATTGCGATCCCCTATACTTGTGGGTTATCAAGACCTTTTTCTGGCGCCGTTGCCGGGGAGAATAGCTATATTTTTTGAGTCACTTGGGATTATTATCATACTATCACTATGAAGAATCTGAGGGATCCAAATACTAAGATTTATCCCTCTAAGACAAGGGGAGGTAAGGAACTGCCATCCAGTTCTGCTTTAGATTCACCTTCTGTTATGAGTAAATTTGCAACACCCCCACCTGCTATCAATTCTGATATGTCTCAAGTTATTGATGATGCTACTTCTACTATGAATGATGCTTATGATGATGCTAGTACCTTGCTTGATAATGATGATGTGCCACTTGGTGAATTTCTTGATAGACAAATTGCTAGAGTTATACAACATGATGTTGTTAAATCCGATGATGAGCTTGAAACTGAAACTCTTGAAACACCTGCTAGAACTAGCCTTCCTAGATATGAATTGCCTAAGGTACCGGAAGGTTATGTTATGAGTGAAGAAGCAACTAGAGATATTCTTGCTTGCAATGATAGAGATGATCTAGAGAAATTATTACACAAGTATAAAGAAAAATCTTTTAATGATAGAATAAAATGTGATCCCAAGTTTGCTACTTCACCTATCTGTATTACTGATAAGCATTATGAATTCTCTGTCGACCCAGAGTTAATTACTTTGGTTGAATCTGATCCTTTCCATGGTTATGAAACTAAAACTATTGCGGCACATCTTACTAAGTTGAATGACATATCCACACTTTTTACACATGATGAGACACCTCGTTATTACTTTATTATCAAATTATTTCCTTTCTCATTAAAGGGTGATGCTAAAACTTGGTACAATACTCTTGCTCCTGGTTGTGTGCCTAGTCCCCATGTCATGGTTTATTACTTCTCTGAAAAATATTGTCCTGCTCATATGAAGCAAGCTGCCTTACATGAAATATTTAACTTTGTGCAAACTAAAGAAGAGAGTCTCCCAAAAAGCTTGGGGGGGGGGCTTTGCTAGTTACTTAATGCTTTGCCTGATCATCCTATTAAGGAAAATGAAATACTCGATATCTTCTATAATGGACTAACAGATGGTTCTATGGACTTCCTAGATAGTTGTGCTAGTTGTGTTTTCAGGGAACGAACTATTGCTCAAGCTAAAGAATTATTGAATAACGTATTGAAAAATTATCATGATTGGACTATTCCTGAGCCACCGCCTAAACCCACTCCGAAGAAGAGGGGTATTTTATATCTCAGTCCCGAAGATATGCAAGAGGCAAAGAAATCTATGAAGGAAAAATGTATTAAAGCTGAGGATGTTAAAAATTTACCTCCTATTGAAGAAATACATGGGCTTAATACACCACCAATGCCTAAGGTGGTAGAGGTTAATTCTCTTATGAAGTTTAATGAGAATGATAATGCTCACAACATGCATCATAGTCAATGCCTTTAGGAGTTTGAAAACTATATTAGAAAACAAGATCACTTCAGTGCAAATGTTATGAAACAATTGAAATATAACTCCGATATGATTGCTTGCTTGAGTGACTTGTTATTTAGAATATCAAATGATGTTAGAGGTGTTGGAAAACATGCTTCTATGGTTCAAACTCAATTATAACAATTTGCTAAATCTCAAAGAGAATTACTTGATGAAATGAATCATAATATGCAAGACTTAATTTGTTGTCAGAGTTGCTACTAGAGGAGGCAAAATGACTCAGGAACCACTTTATCCTGAGGGTCACCCTAAAAGAATTGAACAAGATTCACAAAGAAACAACACTAGTGCACCTAGTCCTTCTACGAAGAAAAAGAAAAAGAAAAATGATAGGAATTTGCGCACTTCTAGTGAACCTGAAATAGAAAATCCTCCTAATAATGATAATGAAGTTTCTATCTCAGATGGTGAAACTCAATATGGTAATGAACACTCACCTAATGATAATTAAAAAGTTAATGATGAGCTTCATGAAGACTCTCAACCAACAAATGATAAAGAACCAGATAATGATGTTTAGATAGAACCACCTGTTTATCTTGATAACCCACAAGCTAAAAATAAAAGGTATGACAAAAGAGACTTCATTGCTAGAAAACATGGTAAAGAAAGATAACCGTGGGTTAAAAAACCTATGCCTTTTCCACCCAAGTCAACTAAAAAGAATGATGATAAAGAATTTGAATGCTTTGCTGAAATGCTGAGGCCAGTCTTTTTGCGTACTCGCTTGACTGATATCTTGAAAATGCCTCCGTATGCACATTATATGAAAGACATCATCACAAATAAGAGAACAATACCGGAAGCTGAAATCTCCACTATGCTGGCCAATTATACTTTTAAAGATGGAGTACCTAAAAAGTTTGGAGATCCGGGAATACTAACTATACCATGCTCTATCAAAAAGAATTATGTGAAAACTGCCTTGTGTGATTTAGGAGCTGGTGTTAGTGTTATGCCTTTCTCTTTATATAAAAGACTGGACTTCAATAAACTCACACCTACTGAAATATCTTTGCAAATGGCTGACAAATCAACTGCCATACCGATCGGTATCTGTGAGGATGTGCCCGTTGTTGTTGCTAATGTTACTATTTTTACTGACTTTGTTATACTTGAGATGCCCAAGAACGACAACAAGTCGATTATCCTTGGTAGGCCCTTCTTGAATACTGCAGGGGCAGTTATTGATTGCAATAAAAGCAATGTCACTTTTCATATTAATGGTAATGAGCATACGGTGCACTTTTCGAAGAAACAATTTCAAGTGAATGGTATTAATGTTATTAAAAAATATCCGACAATCACTATTGGAAGTTCTCAAATACCTCTACCTACTATCAAAAAGAAATATGAAATGCTTATTGTTGGGGAAATGCATACCCCCATTGAGGTAACTTAGTGATTTATGGAAGTTCTTCGATTTCATGCTAATCAAAAGCGGTTGTTAATAAGACTTGATCAACCTTATTAATGAATCATTTTTGAGCGGTATGAAGTTGATGAATTTAGTAAGCACTACTTTCTGTACCTATGATGTCCCACAAGTATAGGGGATCTATCGTAGTCCTTTCTATAAGTAAGAGTGTCGAACCCAACGAGGAGCAGAAGGAAATGATAAGCAGTTTCCAGCAAGGTATTCTCTGCAAGTACTGAAATAAGTGGTAGCAGATAGTTTTGTGATAGGATAATTAGTAACAAGCAACAAGTAATAAAAGTAAATAAAGTGCAGCAAGGTGTCCCAATCATTTTTGTAGCAAAGGACAAGCCTAGACAAACTCTTATATAGAGAAAAGCGCTCCCGAGGACACATGGGAATATCATCAAGCGAGTTTTCATCACGCTCATATGGTTCGCGTTCGGTACTTGGATACTTTGGTATGTGGGTGGACCGGTGCTTGGGTACTGTCCTTACTTGGACAAGCATCCCACTTATGATTAACCTCTATTGCAAGCATCCGCAACTACAACAAAAGTATTAAGGTAAACCTAACCATAGCATGAAACATATGGATCCAAATCAGCCCCTTACGAAGCAACACATAAACTAGGGTTTAAACTTCTGTCACTCTAGCAACCCATCATCTACTTATTACTTCCCAATGACTTCCTCTAGTCCCAAATAATGGTGAAGTGTCATGTAGTCGACCTTCACATAACACCACTAGAGGAGAGACAACATACATCTCATCAAAATATCGAACGAATACCAAATTCACATGACTACTAATAGCAAGACTTCTCCCATGTCCTCAGGAACAAACATAACTACTCACAAAGCATAAACATGTTCATAATCAGAGGGGTATTAATATGCATATAGGATCTGAACATATGATCTTCCACCAATTAAACCAACTAGCATCAACTACAAGGAGTAATTAACACTACTAGCAACCTACTAGTACCAATCCCGGACTTGGAGACAAGAATTAGATACAAGAGATGAACTAGGGTTTTGAGAGGAGAGGGTGCTGATGAAGATGTTGATGGAGATTGCCCTCTCCCGATGAGAGGAGCGTTGGTGATGACGATGGTGATGATTTGCCCTCCGAGAGGGAAGTTTCCTCGGCAGAACAGCTCCGCCAGAGCCCTAGATTGGTTCCGCCAAGGTCCCGCCTCGTGGCGGCGGAGTTTCGTCTGAGAAGACGGCTTCTTATTTTTTTCCCATTGAAAGACTTCATATATCAAAAGATGGCCACCGGAGGGCCACCAGGGGGCCCACGAGGTAGGGGGGCGTGCCCCCACCCTCATGGGCAGGGTGTGGCCCCCTTGGTGAATTTCTTCCGCTGAGTATTTTTTATATGTTCTGAAAACGTCTTCCGTGAAGTTTCAGGACTTTTGGAGCTGTGTAGAATAGGTCTCTAATATTTGCTCCTTTTCCAGCCCAGAATCCCAACTGCTGGCATTCTCCCTCTTTATGCAAACCTTGTAAAATAAGAGAGAATAGGCATAAGTATTGTGACATAATGTGTAATAACAGCCCATAATGCAATAAATATCGATATAAAAGCATGATGCAAAATGGACGTATCAACTCCCCCAAGCTTAGACCTCGCTTGTCCTCAAGCGAAAGTCGAAATCGAAAAATATGTCCACATGTTTAGAGATAGAGGTGTCGATAAAATAAAATACGGACATGAGGGCATCATGATCATTCTTAGAACAGCAACTTATATAATTCTTGTCATATAATCTCTTATGCTAGAGTAATAATTCAATCACAATTTCAAGTATGAAACATAAACTTCATTGAAAACTAACAAACTATAATCTCAGTCATTGGAGCAATTGCAATTTATCATAACATAGGAAAGAGTCAATGTATAAGAGCTTTTTAGCAAGTCCACATACTCAACTATCATATAGTCTTTCACAATTGCTGACACTCACGCAATACTTAGGGGTATGGAGTTTTAATCGGACAAAGAGAAAGATAGGGGCTTATAGTTTTGCCTCCCAATGTTTTACCTCTAGGGTAATGTCAACAATAATAGTTCATGAAAACTCACATCCAATTAGCCATATATACCAGGATCTTTCCAACATACTGTGCTTGCCAAAGGATAAAATGTAAAAAGGAAGGGTGAAGATCAGCATGACTCTTATGCAAGGTAGGAGATAAAAGTAAAAGATAGGCCCTTCGCAGAGGGAAGTAGAGGTTGTCATGCACTTTAGTGGTTGGATGCACAAAGTCTTAATGCAAGAGAATGTCACTTAATATTGCCACTTGTGATATGGACCTTTATTATGCAGTCTGTTGCTTTTATTTCTTCCATATCACACGATCATATAAAGTTTATTTTCTCCCACACTAATAAGTCATACATATTTAGAGAGCAATTTTTATTGCTTGCACCGATGAGAACTTACTTAGAGGAACTTACTCAATCCATAGGTAGGTATAGTGGACTCTCATGATAAAACTGGTTTAAGGGTATTTGGAAGCACAAGTAGTATCTCTAGTTGGTGCGATGAATTTGGCTGGCATGAGGGACAAAGGCAAGCTCAACCATGTTGGATGATCCATGACAATATAATTTATCTCAGATGTAAGAAAACATAACCCATTACATTGTCTTCCTTGTCCAACGTCAATTCTTTAGCATGTCATATTTTAATGAGTGCTCACAATCATAAAAGATGTCCAAGATAGTATATTTATATGTGAAGACCTCTCTTTCTTTATTACTTCCTATTAATTGCAACGATGACCAAAACTATGTTTGTCAACCCTCAACAACTTTTATTCATCATACTTTCTCTATGTGAGCTCACTACTCTCCGTAAGATTCACATGATCTCTTTATTTCTTTTTATTTCTTTCTCTTTTCTTTTATTCCCTTAGGATCATGGCAAAATAATCAAACCCTTGACTCAACACTAATCTTTATTATGTAGCTCCCGGACCCGATTACATAGAAGGATTATAAAGCAAAACTCAAAACTAGATCATGCCATAAACGTTATTCTACTAGATCATGATATTACCAAAAGGATCGAACTAAGAAAAATGGTAAAGATAAAAGTGATGGTGATACGATACCGGGGCACTCCCCCAAGCTTGGCAGTTGCCAAGGGGAGTGCCCATAACCGATGCTCAATTCTTCTTTGTTGGGGAAGAAGGTGGAGTTGTTGATGATGGGTAGTCGCACATCGAGCGTAGGAGGTCTTCTAACTTGTGGATAATGCCTTTGAGTGCGATGATATGCTCCTTCAACAAAATATTTTCACGTGTGAGATACTTAATTTGTATACGAGCTAACTGGATCATCTTGAAAGCTTCGATCTCAGTTGGGGTAAGGAGATTGTGATCAAGTTGAAGGATGTCTTCTATTGCCAGAGCTTGACCCTCCGTGGCCTTCTTGATCCCTTCATCCTTGTTGGTCTCCATGGGTTCCTCTCACTTCAGCTCTATCTTCATTAGCCAAGCATCGTTGCCCTCATTGTCGGAGGAGGAGGGAGACAACATGATGCTTAAATTCAACAACCCTGGCAGAAAACAGCTCAAAACAAGAACAGGAGATTTTTGCGCGATACGGGAGTCAAAACCCCTGGAGATTATAAAATGAATATTTACTGACCAAAATACGTAACGTGTAAGAAAATGGAGTCCGGGGAGCACACGAGGTGCCCACGAGGTTGGGGGCGCGCCCTCCACCTTCATGGAGCCCTCGTGTCCTTCCCGGACTGCTTCGTATTTTTCTATTTTTCTAATTATTCCAAAACGGAGAAATATTGCCTTAAAAACTATTTTGGAGTCGGTTTACTTACCGTACCACATACCTATTCCTTTTCGGAGTCTGAAACATTCTGGAAAGTGTCCCTTATGTATTCCTCTAGGGTTGTGGTTTCAATAACATTGGTTTCAACATTTATGGGATTGCCTGAGATATAATGTTTGATTCTTTGACCATTCACCACCTTCCGATTTGTGCCTTCGAAGTTGTTGATTTTTATGTTACCGGAACGATAGACCTACTCGATAACGTAAGGACCTTCCCATTTAGAGAGAAGTTTTCCTGCAAAAAATCTTAAACGAGAGTTGTATAGCAATACATAGTCACCTACATTAAACTCACACTTTTGTATCCTTTTATCATGCCATCTTTTAACTTTTTCTTTAAACAACTTGACATTTTCGTAGGCTTGGGTTCTCCATTCATTGAGTGAGGTAATATCAAATAACCTCTTCTCACCGGCAAGTTTAAAATCATAATTGAGCTCTTTAATAGCCCAATATGCCTTGTGTTCTAGTTCGAGAGGTAAGTGACAAGCTTTTCCATAAACCATTTTATACGGAGACATACACATAGGATTTTATATGCAGTTCCATAGACCCATAATCCATCATCAAGTCTCTTGGACCAACTCTTTCTAGATCTATTAACAGTCTTTTGCAAAATTAATTTGAGCTCTCTATTACTCAATTCTACTTGACCACTATACTGAGGATGATAAGGTGATGCAATTCTATGATTAACATCAAATTTAGCAAGCATTTTACGGAAGGCACCATTAATAAAATGTGAACCACCATCAGTCATTACATATCAAGGGACTCCAAATCTTGGAAAAATAACTTCTTTAAGCATTTTAATAGAAGTGTTATGATCAGCACTACTAGCTGGAATAGCTTCTACCCACTTAGTAACGTAATCAACAACAACTAAAATATGTGTATATCCATTAGAGGAAGGAAAGGGTCCCATATAGTCAAAGCCCCAAACATCAAATGGTTCAATAACGAGTGAATAATTCATAGGCATTTCTTGACGTCTACTAATATTACCAATTCTTTGACATTCATCACAAGATAAGACAAACTTACAGGCATCCTTGAAGAGAGTAGGCCAATAAAATCCAGATTGCAATACCTTATGTGTAGTTCTATTTCCAGCATGGTGTCCTCCATAAGTTTCGGAGTGACACTTGCATAGGATCTGTTCCTGTTCATGCTCAGGTACACAGCGTCTAATAACACCATCTACTACTTCTTTATAAAGATGTGGGTCATCCCAAAAGTAATGCCTCAAATCATAGAAGAAATTTTTCTTTTGCTGGTATGTGAAACTAGGTGGTATAAACTTAGCAACAATGTAATTAGCATAATCAACATACCATGGAGCAGTATGAGAAGTATTTATGACATTTAATTGCTCATCAGGAAAGCTATCATCAATAGGTAGTGGGTCATCAAGCACATTTTCTAATCTAGACAAATTGTCCGCAACGGGGTTCTCAGCTCCCTTTCTATCAACAATATGTAAGTAAAATTCTTGTAGCAAGAGAACCCATCTAATAAGTCTGGGTTTAGCATCTTTCTTTTCCTTAAGATATTTAATAGCAGCATGATCAGTGTGAATAGTTACTTTAGAATCAACAATATAAGGTTTGAACTTATCACAAGCAATACAACTTCTAAGAATTCCTTTTCAGTAGTAGCATAGTTTCTTTGAGCATTGTCTAGGGTTTTACTAGCATATTGAATAACATTTAATTTCTTATCAACTCTTTGCCCTATAACAGCACCTACAGCATAATCACTAGCATCACACATAATTTCAAAGGGTAAATTCAAATCAGGTGGCTGAACAATAGGTGCAGAGATCAATGCTTTCTTAAGTATTTCAAATGCTTCTACACAATCATCATCAAAGACAAATGGTATATCTTTTTGTAATAAATTAGTCAGAGGCCGAGAAATTTTTGAGAAGTCCTTAATGAACCTCCTAAAAAATCCGGCATGACCAAGGAAACTTCTTATACCTTTGATGTCCTTGGGACATGTCATCTTCTCAATAGCATCAACCTTGGCTTTATCAACCTCAATACCTCTTTCAGAAACTTTGTGCCCCAAGACAATACCTTCATTAACCATAAAGTGGCACTTTTCCCAATTCAAGACAAGATTAGTTTCTTCACATCTCTGCAAAACTCGATCAAGGTTTCTCAAACAATCATCAAAAGAAGATCCATAGACGGAGAAATCGTCCATGAAAACCTCACAAATCTTTTCACAAAAGATAGAGAATAGAGCCATCATGCATCTTTGAAAGGTAGCAGGTGCATTACATAAACGAAAAGGCATACGTCTATAAGCAAAAGTACCAAAAGGGAAAGTAAAAGTTGTCTTTGATTGATCTTTGGCTGACACAGGTATTTGAGAGAAACCAGAATAACCATCTAGAAAGCAAAAATGTGTATGTTTGGATAATCTTTCTAGCATTTGATCAATAAAAGGTAAGGGGTAATGATCCTTTTTAGTAGCCTTATTTAATTTGCGGAAATCAATTACCATCCTATAACCTGTAATAATTCTTTGAGGAATCAATTCATCTTTATCATTAGGAATGACAGTAATACCTCCCTTCTTAGGGACACAATGGACATGACTTACCCACTGACTATCAGCAACGGGATAGATTATACCTGCCTCAAGGAGCTTTAGTATTTCCTTTATTACCACTTCTTTCATTTTAGGATTCAGCCGTCGTTGATGATCACAAACTGGTTTAGCATCTTCTTCCAAATTTATTTTATGTTGACATAGAGTGGGACTAATGCCCTTAAGATCATCAAGAGTATACCCAATAGCAGAACGGTGCTTCTTCAAAGTTTTCAATAATCTCTCTTCCTCATGCTCTGAAAGGTTAGCACTAATAATAACAAGATATATCTTTTTCTCATCAAGATAAGCATATTTAAGAGTATCAGGAAACAGTTTAAGCTCAAACATGGGATCACCCTTGGGTGGAGTAGGATCCCTAGGATTTCAACACGCAAATTGTGTTTCAGAATAGGTTCTTGTTTAAACAGTACTTCATCTATTTCCCTTCTTTCATTCATAAACATTTCATTTTCATGGTCTAGCAAATATTGTTCTAAAGGATCACTAGGAGGTACTGCAATAGAAGCAAGACCAATAATTTCATCCTTACTAGGTAATTCTTCTTCATGGTGTTGTCTACTAAATTTAGAGAAATTAAATTCATGAGTCATATCATCTAAACCGATAGTAACAACATCCCTTTTGCAATCTATGGTAGCATTAACAGTATTTAAGAAGGGTCTACCAAATATAATGGGACAAAAGCTATCTTGTGGGGAACCAAGAACAAGAAAATCAGCAGGATATTTAGTTTTCCCACACAAGACTTCAACATCTCTAACAATTCCATTGGTGAAATAGTATCTCTATTGGCAAGTTTAATTGTGACATCAATATCTTCTATCTCAGCAGGTGCAATATAATGCATAATTTCTTTCTATAAGGAGTAAGATATTGCACTAGCACTAGCACCCATATCACATAAGCCATGATAACAATGATCTCCTATTTTAACAGAAATAACAGGCATGCCTACTACATGTCTGTTTTTATCTTTAGCACAAGGTTTAGCAATTCTAGCAGTCTCATCAAGGAAATGAATAACATGCCCATCAATATTATCAGACAAGAGATCGTTAACAATAGCAATATCAGGTTCAACTATAATTTGCTCATGAGGTGTATAAGTTTTAATATTGCTTTTACCAACCACAGTTGAAGCTTTAGCATGATCCTTTATCCTAATAGGAAAAGGTGGTTTCTCAACATAAGAAGTAGGAACAATAGGATCATTATAAGTGATAGTCTTTTCTTCAACTTTAATAAGTGAAGCTACTTTTACTTCTATGGGAGGATGATATTTAAACCACTTCTCCTCACGGAGATCAACATAAGCAAAAGATTCACAGAAAGAAGCTACTATCTCATAGTCAAGTCCATATTTAGTGCTAAATTTATGGAAAACATCGGTATCCATAAAAGATTTAACACAATCAAACTTAGGTGTCATACCTGACTCCTTACCTTTGTCGAGGTCCCAATCTTCAGAGTTGCATTTAATTCTTTCCAATAAATCCCATTTGAATTCAATAGTCCTCATCATAAAAGAGCTAGCACAAGAAGTATCAAGCATGGTGCGATTGCTATCAGAAAGCCGAGCATAAAATTTTTGAATAATCATTTCTCTTGAGAGCTCATGATTGGGACATGAATATAACATTGATTTAAGCCTCCCCCAAGCTTGAGTGATGCTTTCTCCTTCGCGAGGCTAAAAAAATATATAATTGCCATCACGATGAACAAGATGCATAGGATAAAACTTCTGATGAAATTCCAATTTCAATCATTTGTAATTCCAAGACCCCATATCATCATATAGCCTATACCATATCGATGCATCTCCCTTCAAAGATAGAGGGAATACCTTCTTCTTAACAACATCTCCAGGTACACCTGCAAGCTTAAATAATCCACAAACTTCATCAACATATATTAGATGCTCATCAGGATGCTTTGTTCCATCTCCTAAAAAATGATTAGCTAGCAGTTTTTCAATCATACCCGAAGGAATTTCAAAGCAGACATTTTCATTTTTAGTAGGTTTAGTAGGATGATGAGCAACTCTTTTCTCTACTGGTCGGGGTGAAGATACCCCGAACAAGCCCCTCAGAGGATTACTTTCCATAGTAACAAGTTAAAGTAAATTTCAGCACACTATATAAATTTTTCCTTACCAAATTCCACCTACCAAAGGCGCTTCACTCCCTGCCAACGGCGCTAGAAAAGAGTCTTGATGACCCACAAGTATAGGGGATCTATCGTAGTCCTTTCGATAAGTAAGAGTGTCGAACCCAACAAGGAGCAGAAGGAAATGATAAGCGCTTTCCAGCAAGGTATTCTCTGCAAGTACTGAAATAAGTGGTAACAGATAGTTTTGTGATAGGATAATTTGTAACGAGCAACAAGTAATAAAAGTAAATAAAGTGCAGCAAGGTGGCCCAATCCTTTTTATAGCAAAGGACAAGCCTAGACAAACTCTTATATAGAGAAAAGCGCTCCCGATGACACATGGGAATATCATCAAGCTAGTTTTCATCACGCTCATATGATTCGCGTTCGGTACTTTGATATTTTGGTATGTGGGTGGACTAGTGCTTGGGTACTGTCCTTACTTGGACAAGCATCCCACTTATGATTAACCTCTATTGCAAGCATCCGCAACTACAAAAAAAGTATTAAGGTAAACCTAACCATAGCATGAAACATATGGATCCAAATCAGCCCCTTACGAAGCAACGCATAAACTAGGGTTTAAGCTTCTGTCACTCTAGCAAGCCATCATCTACTTATTACTTCGCAATGCCTTCCTCTAGGCCCAAATAATGGTGAAGTGTCATGTAGTGTACGTTCACATAACACCACTAGAGATGGGACAACATACATCTCATCAAAATATCGAACGAATACCAAATTCACATGACTACTAATAGCAAGACTTCTCCCATGTCCTTAGGAAGAAACATAACTACTCACAAAGCATAAACATGTTCATAATCAGAGGGGTATTAATATGCATATAGGATCTGAAAATATGATCTTCCACCAATTAAACTAACTAGCATCAACTACATGGTGTAATTAACACTACTAGCAACCTACTAGTACCAATCCCAGACTTGGAGACAAGAATTGGATACAAGAGATGAACTAGGGTTTTGAGAGGAGATGGTGCTGATGAAGATGTTGATGGAGATTGCCCTCTCCCGATGAGAGGAGCGTTGGTGATGACGATGGCGATGATTTCCCCCGCCAGGAGGGAAGTTTCCCCGGCAGAACAGCTCCGCCTGAGCCCTAGATTGGTTCCGCCAAGGTTCTGCCTCGTGGCGGCAGAGTTTCATCCAAGAAGATGGCGTCTTAATTTTTTTTCCCATCGAAAGAGTTCATATAGCAGAAGATGGCCACCGTAGGGCCACCAGGGGGCCCACGAGGTAGGGGGCGCGCCCAGGGGGGTAGGATGCGCCCCCACCCTCGTGGGCCGGGTGTGGCCCCCCTGGTGAATTTCTTCCGCTGAGTATTTTTTATATATTCTGAAAACGTCTTCCGTGAAGTTTCAGGACTTTTGGAGCTGTGCAGAATAGGTCTCTAATATTTGCTCCTTTTCCAGCCTAGAATCCCAGCTGCCGGCATTCTCCCTCTTTGTGTAAACCTTGTAAAATAAGAGAGAATAGGCATAAGTATTGTGACATCACTACTAGGAAAAGGGCTATAGATGATATAGGCACTAATGGCGCAGAAGACATGTGGTGCGCCACTACTATATAGCAGTGGCGCACCATCTGCGGGTGCGCCATTAGTGTGATAGACACTAATGGCGCACCACACCCATGGTGCACCACTACTAACATATTTTTTCCAAAAATACTAATGGCGCACCAGGGAACAGTGCGCCATTACTAGTTTAACTAATAATGGCGCACCACTCACCACGTGCGCCACTACTATCATTTTTTTGCAAAACTACTAATGGCGCACCACCAGCTGGTGCGCCATTAGTAACCAGGGTTACTAATGGCGCATTTGTAGGTGGTGCGCCATTAGTAACCTGGGACCAGCTAGATATTTTGGACATCCACCTACACACTCACTTTCCCCACTTCATTCTCTCCACCTCCTCCTCTAAGCTTGTCTCGACTGCCTCCTCCTCCTCACCTCATTTGCACCATAGATTCATCCAAATTAAGTGGTTAAATTACCTTTTTTGATAGGTAAGTAAGGGGAAAGCTTTCTTTATGTTATGGATCTACTTTTTTCTCCCTCCAACAACGTGCACATGCACTTTTTATGGCCTAGCTAGATCTATGTATGTTTGTGGTGTTGCATATATGTTTGTGTTTGCAGGTACCGATATTTGAAATGCGATAGTTGACAATATTTTGCCGGAATGTTGATTCATTTCCGTTTCGGCAAGAATTTTGGCACTATGCATTCTTTTTGGTCCTATTTTTAGGGAAAGTCATGCCAAAAAATTTCTTGGCTCTAAAATATCGTTTTGCTCTACCCCGCAGGCGACCATGGTCCGCATGATGACCGAAGGCATCGTGAATAGGTTTTTGAGCTCCGCGAAGGCCGAGATGCTTCAAAAGAACGAGACAGAGATAAGATGTCCGTGTCGAAGATGCAAGCTGAAGAGCCTTATTGCGGACCCAGATTCCAGGCAGGTGCAGGACCACCTGGTCTTGCATGGTTTCATGGATGGCCATCGGTGGCAAGGTGATGAAGATGACTATGAAGTCGTCCATGGGGGCCGGGCAAGAAATGAGGAAGGGCAGCAAGACAACCACCGCAGCGAGGGCGGGCGAGAAGACGAAGAATCTCCAAGACATGATCACGACGGTGATGCTGTACACAGTCATCATGTAGAAGATGCCGAACATGATGATGAGGAAGATGAAGATGCCGGAGTAGACGACGATGGACCATCGATGGGCTGGGTGCAGGACCCTCATATTCAAGAGCTGCTTCTCAAGCAAACGAATAACACAAGAGCTGCCGCCCGAGAGAAAGCCAAGCTGCATCAACTGGAGATAGACGTGGTTACTCCATTGTATGAAGGATGCAGGCCCGAGGTAAAACACAAAATGACCGACGCATGCTTCGACGAGAACATGTCATTCTGGCACGAACGTCTTCCAAGGGGAACAAGTGCCCGACCAGTTTCGAGGAGGCGAAGAAAATCGTGTGTCCTCTGGATTTACCGCACGTGAAATACCATGTGTGCATGAACAATTGCATCATTTATCGGGACGAGCACATGGAGTCTGCCATATGTCCGGTGTGCGGCGTCACTCGATACAAGAAGAGGAAGAAAGCTCCTTGAAAAGTGGTGTGGTACTTTCCGATCAGTCCTCGTCAGCAGCGGTATTTCGCAGACTCTAAGCTAGCAAAGCTCCTGCGTTGGCACATGGATAGGGAGGAGAAGAAGCGAGAAGATGACGGAAATGATCCGGAGATAAATAAAAAAGACAAGATGCTGAGTCACCCTAAGGAAGCGAGCTAGTGGGAAGCGTTGAACTTCGAACACCCAGAATTTGGGGAAGATCCAAGGAACATCGTGCTGGGCGCGAGCACCGACGGAGTCAATCCGTTTGGAAGCCAGAGAAGCACACATAGCATCTGGCCTGTGTTTGTGTGGATGTAGAACCTCCCCCCTGGTTGTGCATGAAGAGGAAGTACATTCACATGAGTATGCTAATTGAAGGACCGAAACAACCGAGGAACGACATCAATCTGTATCTGGGGCGCCGCAGAGAAAGAATATTTCCCTATGAGAGCCGCACTGCTCACGACGGTGCACGACTATCTCGGTTACGGATATCTCACGGGGCAGGTGGTCTATGGATTTTCTGGATGCGTCAGGTGCATGGATGACACAACGTATCGCCAGCTAGATAGAGATCCCGGATCTTCGAAACCGTGTTCATGGAAAATCGATGGTGGCTTCGCAACAATGACCCATGGAGAAAACGCAAGGATCTGTTCGATGGTAAAACTGAACCCCGAAGACGCCCGCGTACGAGGAGCAGCGAGGAAATAGACAAGATGTTGAAAAAGTGGAAAGATTGCCCACTGCCGGGAAAGAAGCAAAAGGCACCAAAGGTGGGAAATAAGCGAAAGGCGCCAGATCCGCTGCTGAAGGTATGGAAAACGAGGTCTGTTTTCTCGGACTTGTCGTACTGGAAGATCCACCGTGTGCCTCACAGCCTTGATGTCATGCATATCATGAAGAACGTGTGCGAGAGTCTGCTTGGTACCCTGCTCAACATGCCAGAGAGGACCAAAGATGGGCCGAAAGCAAGGGTAGACTTGAAATCAATGGGCATCAGGGAGGAGCTTCACGCTAATGATGATGAGGCGAAGCAGGACACGGAAAGTCGCTGCAAAGGAAAAAAGGCCAAGAAGACCGGAAATGACTACCCTCCCGCATGCTTCACTCTAAGTCAAGAGGAGATCGAGCAGTTTTTCACCTACCTCATAGGAGTAAAACTTCCTTACGGTTACGTGGGGAAGATAAGCAGATACCTAGACCCAGCGAAGCAGAAGCTCAGCGGGATGAAGTCTCACGACTGTCACGTGCTGATGACGTAGATACTTCGAGTTGCAATCCGTGGGATCATGGAGGCACACGTCCGTGAAATGCTATTTGGCCTATGCAACTTTTTCGACGTCATCTCTCGGAAGTCGGTTGGCGTGAGGCAACTCAGAAGGCTACAGGAAGAGATCGTGGTGATACTATGCGAGCTTGAGATGTACTTCCCGCCCGCATTCTTCGACGTTCTGGTGCATCTCCTGGTCCATATCGTGGAGGATATCATCCAACTCGGGCCGACGTTCCTGCACAGCATGATGTCGTTCGAAAGGATGAATGGTGTCATCAAAGGATACGTTCGCAACATGTCACGTCCAGAGGGAAGCATAGCCAGGGGCTTTCTGACCGAAGAGTGCATCTCCTATTGCACGAATTATCTAGGCATCGAGAATCCCGTTGGTCTGCCCGTCAACAGGAACCTCAGCAGGCTCGCTGGATGGGGTCACCGAGAGGGTTGTCGCGAAATGCATGTCGAATTCGAGGGTCGACTTGCCGACTTTGAAAGAGCAAACCTAGTCGCGCTACAACACATAGACGTGGTCGATCCTTGGGTGGTAGAGCACAAAACCTTTATTGAGAAGACGTACAATGACCGAGGCCAACGGTGGATGGACAGAGATATCATCAAAGAGCACAACTCATGTTTCACACGTTGGTTCAAGCAGAAGCTTATGTCGTACCCTTTACATGAGGATTCTTCCGCGGAAGAACAACTCATATTCGCCTTGTCACATGGCGCCGAGCACAACCTGATGACCTATGAGGCGTACGATATCAACGGTTACACATTCTACACCGAGGACAAGGACATGAAGAGCGATGGTTATCAGAACTCCGGGGTAACGATGGAATCCTACACCGGTAACGACAAGGACAGATATTACGGAAGGATCGAGGAGATCTGGGGGCTGAGCTACGCTGGAGAGAAGGTCTTGATGTTCCGTGTCAGATGGGCCAAGAGCATCCTAAAAGAAGACCGGTATTTCACCACCATGGTTATACCCGAAGCCAAATCCAAGACCGCGGGCGCAAATATCACCGCGAAAAATGAGCCATGGGTATTGGCTTCCCAAGTCGACCAATGCTTCTTCATTACCGACCCGTCAAAGACGAGTCGTGTTGTCGTGAGGAGAGGCAAAAGGAAGATCATCGGAATGGATGGAGTCGCCAATGAGCAAGACTTCGATAAGTATGGCGACCCGAAGATGGAACATGACGACGACGATGAACTACCATACACCACAAGAAGAAGCATGACCACCCTACCCAAAGGACGTCCGTTCCACAGAAGAACTCCATTTGCGAAAAAGAAGGGCAAGAAGATTGTGAACATATAGCTAGCTAAGATCGATTGTATTTAAATTGTAGCCTTCATTTCTTGAATCTATTTCGACATATTGAAATGATATTTCTTCTGTTCTAGTGTCCTCATGAATATTTATTTATGTTTATTATGGTATTGAATTTCTAATTCACAAAAAGCTAGTATTGAATTTGTTAATATTTTTTGAACTCATGAATATTTTTAAATTAATTCATGGCCACTTTTTGAATTCATGAATATTTATTCAAATTTGATGATATATTTTCATATTCAATATGAAAAAATATTGAATATTCATGAGGAAACTCGATCTCGATCCCCGTCCATCTCGATCGCTATCCCCCCTCGCGAGATCCCCCTCGCCGCCGAGCACCGCCCGCACCCTCCCCCGCTCCACTGCCGCCGCCGACCCCCCGCACCCTCCCCCGCTCCACTGCCGCCAACGACCCCCCGCACCCTCCCCCGCTCCGCCGCCGATGACCCCCCGCGCCCTCCCCCGCTCCACCGCCGCCGCCAACCCTCCCGCACCCTCTCCCGCTCCCACCGCCGCCGCCGACCCCCCGCACCCTCCCCCGCTCCACCGCCGCCGACGACCACCCACCCCCTCCCTCCCCCCCAAGCGAGACCTAGGGTTCAAGACGCCGCTGCCGGCCCTCCGCTAGGAAATAAAAAATCCTAAAAAAACATACTAATGCTGCACCGCTAGGGGGTGCGCCATTGCTATCCAAAAAAAGATTACTAATGGAGCACCTTTAGGGGGTGCGCCCTTGCTATCCAAAAAAATTACTAATGGCGCACCTCTAGGGGGTGCGCCATTGCTATCCAAAAATAATAATATATAATGGTGCACCGCTAGGGGGTGCGCCATTGCTAAGCCCCCCCCCCCCACTAAAATCACCAATCCCCTTTCTTCCCCCAATCGACCCCCACCCACTGTGCCGACCCAACTCGCCCCTCGCCTCTCGCCACCGCCACCGATCCCCTTCCACCCACCGGCGACCTCGCTCCCAGGCTCCGCCGCCCCCACCCACCCCTCCCTTGCCTTCCTAGCCCTCAAAACCCTAGAAACCCGCGGTGCCCAGACCCACTTCGCCGCCCCGACCGAGACCCACTGCGCCGCTGGAGACTTGGAGCCTCGGAGCCGCCCCACCCCTGCCCCCTCATCCATAGGAGGGCCATCCACGTCCACCAGGAGAGGAGGCCCACGTCCACCAGGAGAGGAGTCCCGAGCACCTCGAGACCTCCCCGCCGTCTATCCCCGCCTCCCTCAAGCTCGTCGTCTCCGCCCTTCGTCATCTCCGCTCCGGCCACCACCTCATCGTGGTCAGGTAATCTTCATTGCCCTCCTCCCTCTGCCTCTCTTCTCCTCTCTTCCTCCTCTCCTCCCTCGCGACCATGCCCTCTTCTTCTCTCTTTTGCTAGGTTTAGGTCAAATCCCTCTTGAATTTAGGTCAAATTAGGTTCAAAAAATTGCTAATTTTGGTCAAATCACCAAGAACAGTGAGATCATCTTTTTCTTCAGATAATAATGGAGTACTTATGGGACATAATTATCTTAGTTAAGGCTCCTGAAGTAATAAGCTTAGCTGTGAGATACTCCATTTGTGGTGATAAGTACTCCATTTGTGGAGAGGGCAATCCATTAAGAGAAGAGAAGAGAATACAAATGAATTGGCTTGTTTATGTCAAATACAAATGAATTGCTATTTCTGGAGTTTAGGCCCCTTTGAATCAAGGCAGCACTGTCAAATGAGCTCCTCTTCTTTCTACTCCTTACCTAGACATAAACTTGGCAAGTTTTAGCAACAAGAATACAAAATGATAGTCACTGCAGTTGCACATGATCTCTGCTAGTTATAGAAATTCATTGCTTGTCCTATGTTTTCTGTCAGGGTATTGTTCAGGAAGCTTGCTTGAGTTTGTGTCCTTTAATGTGTAAATCTGCAGTTCTAGCCACTGTTTGTAGGTAGCCACTCTTGCTACTAGTTCCTCGAGGAGTTCTGCTCAAAATTAGCTCAACAAGTTGCTCAAATTATATGTAGTCAAGCTTGCAAATTGGATTTGCTGTAGTCAACCTATTAATATTTGTCAGTTTTGATAATTCAGTTTATTCGGTTACTGAAAATTCAGTTAATTCAGTTAGGCACAAAAATGTCAGAACTTTTGTGCGCCCTCGTACTTGGTGTTTGTAGAAAACCAGGAGTCTAAATGTGACTAGAATTCAGGAATTTATAGCCTAGCAAATTTGAATTGGTCTGCTGGGTCTGAAGCTTACACTGTCTGAGGGAGTCCTGGATTAGGGGGTGTCCGGATGGTCGGACTATACCTTCGGCCGGACTCCTGGACTATGAAGATACAAGATCGAAGACTTCGTCCCGTGTCCGGAAGGCACTTTCCTTGGCGTGGAAGGCAAGCTTGGCGATACGGATATGTAGATCTCCTACCATTGTAACCGACTCTGTGTAACCCTAGCCTTCTCCGGTGTCTATATAAACCAGAGAGTTTTAGTCCGTAGCATGAATAACAATCATACCATAGGCTAGATTCTAGGGTTTAGCCTCTCTGATCTCGTGGTAGATCTACTCTTGTACTACCCATATCATCAATATTAATCAAGCAGGACATAGGGTTTTACCTCCATCAAGAGGGCCCGAACCTGGGTAAAACATCGTGTCCCCTGCCTCCTGTTACCATCCGACCTAGACGCACAGTTCGGGACCCCCTACCCGAGATCCGCCGGTTTTGACACTGACATTGGTGCTCTCATTGAGAGTTCCTCTGTGCCATCGCCATCAGGAAGGATGCCTCATCCCGTCTTTAAAGACGGCACCATTGCTAAGGGAGCTTTGGCTGTCGGCCACTCTCCGGCTAGGCAGTTTCCTTATGACCGCATGTTCGGCTGCTGCGCCGACGATGACCTCTCGGGTCATCGAAAGCAATCTTCACGTCAGCTCGGAATTCGCCAAGCAGCTAGATCCAATGGAGCTCTCTTCCCTAAACAAGCTCTTGGATCCCATCGCCGCCCTGGGAGTCGCTACGGATTACGACCAGATTGGGCCTAAACCCGAACTGAGAGAGATTAGCTCCCCCTAGGTCACCCATCATGTTGCCATGGTAGAGGGACAGTGCGGCAACCCTTGATCTATCTTAAGGACTAGCTATGTCCGGATTCCCGATCCCTCCAAGTCGGATACCCGCGGAGGGGAGGATATCACTCAAGACCTGAACTTAAAGTCAGGCGACAGACTAGATTCATTGGGCCGCATCCAAGAATCCCAATGTCCGAGTTCGGAAACTCCTTGGCTCCTGGGTCTCAGATTGGGTGAGGTTCCGGATTTGATTCCACCCACCCACACGTACATAAGCGATCTTTCCCAAATTAGGCAAGAGCCCGAAGAAACAGTACATCATTACTGGGTCAGATTCCTCCTGGTTATGAACAGGATAAAGGATTCCCGCGAGGAAGACACAATTTTATTCTTCTACAATAATTGGACAGACAAGGGAATCCTCAACGCCATAAGTCGCCGTGATATTACATGCTTTGCTGACTTGGCGTCCATAGTACGAAAGTGCTATGCGATGGAAAGCGCCTGGAAAACCGAAACAAAATTTTGGGACAATCCGGCCTTGAATACAAACCCGGTCCGAAATAAAAGGGTGCATCATCGTCAGACACCCGGGTTCAATACCAAAAAGCAAAAGCCCTCTACAGGGCACGGAACAGTACTAGAAGGATGGCTTGATGGACCATGTAAAATTCACAGTGCAGAGGGCGCCACACCAACTCACAACCTTAGAGCATGTTGGATACTCCGGCAGGTGGCAAAAATTGGCGAAGATCTTCTAATTCTAGAAGCCACAGAAAGCCACCCTAGAGAAACTAGTACGGTATTAACAGTCTTCGAGACTTTCACATCAAATAATATGCGAAAAAGAACACTCCGCGGCCTTGCCGAAGTCTACCAAGTAGCAACGATAAACCCATGGAGTGACACAGCTATTACTTTTAACGCCAGTGACGAACCTAAATTCCGAACAGCCCGAGCACCAGCCGCATTGGTCCTCAGTCCAATAGTGGACGACTATCATCTTACCAAGGTACTCATGGATGGCGGCAGTGGATTGAACCTCATTTATGAGGAAACCCTTCAAAAATTGGAAATAGACTGGAACCGCATTGAGCGAAGCAGCACAACCTTTAGAGGAATAATCCCCAGTCGGAAAGTGCACTATACAGGAAAAATCACACTAGATGTGGTGTTCGGCACGCCGGATAATTACAGGTCCAAAGAGGTCACGTTCCAGGTGGCCCCGTTGAGGAGCCACCTTGCCAGTTGTGCTGATTTGAATCTCCGCCTTCATGGAGGAGTCGGCCGTGGCATACTTGTCCGCTATGATCAGCAGCTCGTCGAGGGTTTCTGGCTCGTCGCAAAGGAGCTTGTGCTTGAGGAGGGTGCCTTCTCTGCACCCGGCTGTGAAGTACTCGATGGCCTGCACCTCGTGCACGCCCTCACAGGAGTTCCGAAGCTCGGCCCAACGTGTGAGGTAATCGCGAGTCGACTCGTCGGGGCCTTGCATGCACAAGGAGAGCTGACGAGTCTTGGGAGGACGCTTGTACGTGCTGGTGAAGTTGCGGACGAATGCTTTGGTGAAGTTGACCCAGCTGTTGATGTTGCGGGGCTTTAGGCTGTTCAGCCATGTCCGGGCCGTGCCCTGGAGCATGAGCGGAACGTACTTTACGGCGACACGCTTGTTACCGTTTGCTATGCTGACAGCCGTGGAGTAGTCGACTAGCCAGTCTTCCGGCTTCACGGAGCCGGTATACTTGGGCGTGTCTCTTGGGAGCGTGAACCCTCTGGGAAAGGGCTCGTCCCGAATGCAGGACCCGAAACAAGGTGGACCCAGCTCGTCTTCTTCTTCTAGCGCTAAGGACCGGTTAAGTCGGTCGATCCTGTGGCGGGCGTCATTCTCTCCAACTCCCTCTCGGCGGCCAAGGCGGTCGCCGAGAGTCGCATGGTCAATAGGCGGCGGGGAGACTCGCCTCTCCTTGCGGGGAGGGGGAGGCAGACAGTCGTCCCGTCGTTCCACTACTCTCGGGCGGCCGTCTCGGTCGCGCTCTATGGTAATGCGAGTCCGACTGTGGCTGACGGCCGGCTCCTTGTCTCTTCTTCCTCAGGCGCCGCCAGTCAGCCTCCGAGATGTCGCGCCTTGATCTCAGTGAAGGTCATCGTTTGGCCGCGGCGGCGCCTCCGCGCGACAGCCGGCCTCGTTCTGCGCGGCGGCCGCGTCGAGGAGCCGCTGGACTCGCTCCATCATGCGGCGGCGCTCTTCGCCCTCGAAATTGTCCAGCTCATCGGCCGCTGCCTGGGTGGCTCGAATGTTCTCCGCTGGTGTAGCGTACACAGGGCGGCTTGCCCCAAACAGGTTGGCGATGGCTACGCCGCGCTGCTGGACCGTGCCAAAGCGGCTGGGCCCCGCCGGGGCCGGTGAGCCGGCGACGGCGCAATCCATCTCTCGCTGGTAGGCTTCTGACAAGCGCCTCATGCTGGCCAGCTTCTTCACGCCTTCAACGAGCTGAAGGCGGCGCAACTCCAACGTCTCTGCGTCAGCGTCTTCTGGAATGGGCGTAGTTAGGTCTTGCAGCACCATGCCGAGTGAGTCATGCGCTCCTCCGCCGGGGAGCTCGTCATGACTGATGACTAGCACCTCGGTGACGGTGCTTCCATTGCTCTCTGCGCGAGGGAGAGGTTCGTCGTAGACCACCACATTGGTGGGGAACGCGTCGAGCGACGCGGTGTCGGAGTCGACCAGCATCGGGTCGGTGGAGCCTACGGACTCCAAGTCTACGGCAGGCTCGTCGGAAACGTGGAGTTGATCGAGGAGGCCCGCGAGGAGGTTCTCGGGGCCGCCCGTGCCTGCGTTGGACGCAGGTTCGTCGGAGAGGCGGACCTCGCCGACAAGTTTGGCCAAGGAGCTGGCCGCGCAGGCGATCTCAACGCCGCTTAGCGCGTCGGTGCAAACTCCATCTGGCGTGCCTGGCTAGCTGCGCTCGCCAGGGAGAAAAAGGGTTCCCGTCTAGAACAGATCTCCGGACGGCGGTACACCAGGCCCCACGGTGGGCGCCAAATGTCGGGGGTTTGGTGCGACATATGCTAAAGGATGGCTTATCATGGTGGGGGCGAGTAGAACGTCGCCGGTGCCTGGAAATGGTATGAGGCGAAGACATGCACGTCGGTGAATCTTACCCAGCTTCAGGGCTCTCCGACGAGATAATACCCCTACTGCTGCTCTACGGGGTCTCCGCATGATCACTATGGCAAAGTGTTTACACGGTTGCTCCTTGAGCTATTTCTAGGAGGTAGGAGAGGGCAAGGCTAGCTCTCTTCCTTCTATATAATCTGGTCTAGAGCTAATGGGTTCCAACCCTTTGCATGGGTGCCCTGGGGGGTTTATATAGGCCTACCCCTAGGGGTACAAGGGTAATCTGGCTGGACGCGGGCCCAGCCGTCAGCGCCTCTGGCCTCCGTCTTCTCTGCCGACCGCTGGGGCCCGCCGGCTGGTGGGCCCCGCTGACTGGCCCGGTACGGAGCCGACAGGCCACGTCCACTGCGGGCGGGTCTTGCTGGCTGCTGATTACTGTAGCCGTGCTTCTGATGACGCGGGCTTGATCATGAGGTCGTGGCAACAGCCCCGCCGCCTGGCGAGCGATCACTATTGCCACTCCCCATCACAACTTGATTAATGGCACATGGGCCCCGAGGGAGGGCTCGGCCGACTCCCAGGGGCCGACTCCCGATGGGTTCGACTGGTGGTCCTCTTGCCGTCTCCTGGGGTCTCACTGACTGGTGGAGCCCGCTGCCTCTAGGACGTACAGACAAGCCGTCGTGGGTGCAGGATTTGGCCCTGCGGTGCTGATGTTAGGGCCTGCATGGCAACAGTACCACGCCGCACGGAGATATTCCGGGGTACGGCGTGCTGTGGCCATGCCTGCCCTTGGTAAGGGGCAGGGGCGTGCTGTTGCCACTCCCCTGCCCATCCCACTTGATGAGGTCGTGGGGGGTGTTGGTGTCGCAGGCCGACTCCCCAAAGCCGGCTTCTCTGGAAGTCGCTAATCGGGTGTCGGCTTTCCCCGAAGTCATCTCTGGGACTCGGCCGTGAGTGGTTAGTTGGCCATCTTGCCGTTGGCTTCTTGAATGCGGCTCTTCGTCCTGGGGTCTTGAGGGGCGCAGCCTGCCCCGATGTCTTGAAAGGTTCTGGGGCTCGGGTTGGCCTACCCGTGGCCCATTACTCTGACAAAACTCTTGTGCAAAAACATGGGCATCAAGCTCGATTATGCTTCCATCTATCACCCACAAACCAACGGCCAGGTCGAACGTGCAAATGGTCTTATCATGAGCGGCATCAAACCCAGATTAGTGCGGTCCCTTAAGGAATCTAATACGCACTGGGTAGAGGAGCTCGACTCCGTACTCTAGGGGCTGCGGACCACGCCGAATCGCACCACCGAATACACACCATTCTTCATGGTGTACGGTGCAGAGGCAGTTTTGCCCTGCGACATAATTCATGACTCACCTCGAGTGCGCATGTACGAAGAAAGAGAAGCCGAGCTCGAACGGCAGGACAGTTTGGACGCCTTGGAGGAAGAGCGAGACGTGGCAAAAGCCCGTTCCGCATTCTATCAACAGCAGGCTCAAAGATACCAAAGCAGAGAAGTACGGGCCAAAAATTACAACGTTGGCGAATTAGTTCTATGCCTGCCGGACAAGAAAAAGGACAAACTCAAGCCCAAGTGGGAAGGTCCCTTCATAATTGACCAAGTCCTGACTGGTGGAGCGTACCGCCAACGAGATGCATCGGATAACCGACTCGAGCCGAACCCATGGAACGCATCCCGTCTACGAAGATTCTATGCCTAGCGCCGGACTTTGTGTTCATCTCCTTCCTCTGTCCATTTTTACATACTTTCTGTCTTACATTTCTCTCCTTCTCCTCTCTTTCTCTTACATCCTTTAAAGGCTCATAAAATGACGCGCTATCCGCGCTCATTAAACCTGGGGACTTCTTTAAACAGAAGCTTATTTATACAGGCTTCATGCCCAACACATGTGTCACACTTCCGCACGTACCTTTTATTCGCCATGATATGCATCGATATGACTTAAGTTTTGGCCAAGCTGGGTTGCCTGGCTCCTATGCTTACCCCTACGTTCCCGATTGTTCGGCTAGGTGGTAAAGGGAGCACCTCTGCGATTGTTACTGCCGGGTCAGCCGGATGTGTACCTCAGACTAGGTGAAGCCGAAAGCTAGCGTTCTTAAGGGAATATTCGGTCGGTGAACTAAAGATGATCTTTTTTTATTATCTATACGCCCCCAGATGTTTTTCCTGCGCCTCTTTTCGCATAATGGACATGCACTTTAGGGCATGCCTCCCAGGGAAAGGAACCCCTAACGGAACTATTCTCCCTGGAAGATGTTTCTTACTAACAATGTAATATAACATAACTAGTTTGGCACTTGTCTGTTCAAGCACTAATGACCCCTACGCCTGGTCTCCATGCATACCCCAGTTCTTATATAACCGCGAGGGTATTCGGACACACTCCGGACCGTCAGGTCCCGAGGTTGAAGCGAAAAGGTCAGCCATGACAAACGATCTACAATCCGGCTAGAAGGCATTACACATGTCAATTAAAATTACATAGTCAATCTGACTGATTGTATTCCTCTTCAATACCATCTAACAGGCTGTCTAGTTTACAGTCCTGTTGGGAATACTTTGCGGCCAACTCTACTTGGCCGTATACTAAGCTCACAGGGATCTCCTTCCCATCGGGCCCTACGGGTCTGACCTCGGCCATGTGGTTTGGATCAGCCTTCGTGTACCGCGACTTCACCATGGCCCAGGCCTCCCTGGCGCCTTGACGGCAGGCCGACATCTTCCACAATCGGAAGCGCCGCCGCGCTCCCTTCAGCTTTTCTACAAGCTCTCCAAGGTCTTCGGGCATGGAGACGGATGGCCACAAGGCCTGGGCGACGCCTTACATCACCTGCTGAACTCGCTCGTGCAGTTGTGAGAGCTCGGGAAGAAGGTCACCTGTAGAAGCGGGCATTTCCTCTGCAGGACGACCTGTTAGCATACCTACAGACATTACTCTGTTAGTCGACTTCCTCACCGAACTCTTTTTTCAAAGTTCATTTAAGCACTTACTATATATGCCACGTCGAAGCTGCTGATTCTCCTTCACGGAGTCCAACAGCTGGGCAAGAACGTCCTTCAGTTCAACGCCCAGCTTGGTGTTGGCATCTTGGAGATCGTTCTTCTCCCGCCTCACCTTTGTCAACACTCTCTCACAAGGCTTTAGCTGGCGTCGGAGTTGTTGCACTTCCGGATTTAATCCGGCTCCATCCGCAATTTCATTTGTCAGATTTGCACCCACGTCGCACCTCACAAAATACTTATCTTTCGAAGCATATATTACCAGAGGGGGTCTCCTTGGGCTCCCCTGCCGCGGCTAGTGCGGCCTCAAGTTGGGCTCTGCACTCTTCCAGCTCCTGGGACAGCAGGGTATTCTTTTCTGCAAGAACCTGCATAACAGATGATCCTTAAATCAGTTATTCTAACTGTTTCAAGTCTCGGGGGCTACTGGTACACATATATAATTACCAAAATTTTCTTACCTGTATGTCTTTCACATACTGCTCCGTGGCTCTGGCTAGACCATTTTGAGCGGCACGGAGGTACGCGTCTCCCGAATTGAAGGCATCCAATGCCTCTTGGGAGAAACAAGCGTCGCGAAGAACTGTCCGGCGACGCATGTGGTTGATGGCACTCTCCACCTCGGAATTGGTGGCAGACAGCATGTCCGCATCCTCCATTGGAGGAGCGTCTGATGCGCGCCTCGTGTTCGCCTCCTCTTCCGGACCAGGCTGTGGAGCCTGGCTAGTGGAGGCGCGATTGGCAGCCTCTCCGGATATAGTCCGGCGATGTCTCTTCGTCCTGAAGAGAGCACGAGCGTTAATATGCCTCATAGGAATAACACCCGGGAATAAGGCGGCGCGCTATACCTTTGCGCCAGTGCCTCAGTCCGGACTGCACTTCTTTTCAGCTCACGGGGCCTTGCCACCCCTCGTTGGCTAGTCACCGCAGGCTCGGCCTCCCGTCTCAAGGACCTCCCCTGCAAAACACGATTGTCATACGGCAATCGAAAACACGCGAGGACAGATCCCTTTTCAAAGTGCTGGGACTCCGGTCTCGGTTACCTGCGAGGCTGGGAGTAGCCCTGGATAATCGGCCGTAATGGCCACCAAGGCGTTGTCCTTGCTCAATTGATGAAACACTCCATCAATCAGCTCCACAGATAAGTCCGGATCCTCTTGAGAGGCCAGGTCGAGGGACCGTCCCGGATCCTCGGGTTGTGGAGGAGGGATGTTTATTTCTTTAACAGCCTGGTGCAGTTCCTGCGTTGAAGTCGTTAGACTGAAAATTTAACAATGGGAATATAAAACGGATGGGCAAGTAAAAGTATCCACTTACCCAACTTGGGGGATTGTACATAGAAAATCCACCCCGTGGGTTGACGCAGAGAAATTCCTCCTCTTCTCCCTTGTACAAAGCGGACAAGGTCTTTATTAGAGCGGCAGCCGAATCCGGCCCCTTACGGCCATAGCGGGTGGCGTCGTCCTCCCCATTGAAGTCCCACATGGGGCGGCCTCTATACTGAAGCGGCTGCACCCCTCGCATGATGCATGCGGCCATGACCCCGATCATGGTCAGTCCGGAATGAGCTAACAATCTTATCTGGCACATCAGGTAAATAACGTCCCTGTCACTTTCCCTCTGAGGGCTCCGTGGACGCCAGCTTAGGCGCTTCTTTAGGGGAGCACTGTCGAACTTAGGTAGGATGATCCAGACAGGATCCGGCAGCGGCACGTCCTCTATATAGAACCATTCCGAAGGCCAGTCCTCGAACGCCTTCTTTGGGGTTCCGGATAGATATCCGATCCCGGCGATGCACCACACTTCGGCTCTGCCCACTTGATATATCGACCCCTCCTTAGAGCGGGGCACAAGGCAGAATAGCCTTTTCCACAGCGCGAAATGAGCCTCGCAGCCCAAAAACAGCTCCCAAAGGGCTACGAAGCCCGCGATATGCAATATGGAGGCAGGTGTGAGGTTGTGCAGCTAGAGGCCATAGAACTCCAGAAGCCCCCGGAGAAACGGATGAATTGGAAATCCAAGCCCTCTTATTATGTAAGGGGAAAGGCATACCCGCTCTCCTTTGGAGGGATTGGGGGCGCTCTCCGCTTGCTCTCCACCATTATAGGTGGCGAGTCCAGCTCGAACCGGGACCATATAGGCCGAGGGGAGAAATCCTTTGGTCTGGAGCTTCACTAGCTCACTGTGGGGGATGGAGCACCTCTTCCAATCTCCAGGCTGAGGGCTAGAAGGGCGAGAGGAGGAGCTGCGGCGGCCGGCCATGATAGAATGGACCTCTGTCGGATACGCTTTGTTGAATACTCATGGAAGGGAGAAGGTGTGGTTTGGATCTAAATCCTCGTCCTCTTAAATAGGCGGCTCATTCACACGGCTAGGGGTGTAAATATAAAAAACACCCTGACTTTTCGTATTCGTTTAACACGTGGAAAACGGCCATTATTGGGCGTAGAAGCCAAGGAGCACTACATTTACAAGAAACCGGACACTATTCAATAGGTACACGGAATTTGGAGGAGAACCCTCCTTGCAATGCCGAAGACAATCTGCGCGCCGGACTAGTTGTCATTGAAGCCTGGTTCAGGGGCTACTGAGGGAGTCCTGGATTAGGGGGTGTCCGGATGGCCGGACTATACCTTCGGTCGGACTACTGGACTATGAAGATACAAGATTGAAGACTTCATCCCGTGTCCGGAAGGGACTTTCCTTTGCGTGGAAGGCAAGCTTGGCGATACAGATATGTAGATCTCCTACCATTGTAACCGACTCTGTGTAACCCTAGCCCTCTCCAGTGTCTATATAAACCGAAGAGTTTTAGTCAGTAGCACTAATAACAATCATACCATAGGCTAGCTTCTAGGGTTTAGCCTCTCTGATCTCGTGGTAGATCTACTCTTGTACTACCCATATCGTCAATATTAATCAAGCAGGACGTAGGGTTTTACCTCCATAAAGAGGGCCCGAACCTGGGTAAAACATCGTGTCCCCTGCCTCCTGTTACCATCCGACCTAGATGCATAGTTTGGGACCCCCTACCCGAGATCCGCCAGTTTTGACACCGACACTGTCTCTTGTGCACCTTTGCTGAATTCACATGAACCCTTGATGTTCACTTTTTTTGCTATCTAAATTGAGTGTCATTATTTTGTTTGCACCTGTTCTTATATGGGTGAAACTTCAATTGTTTTTAGTCTAGTGCAGGGTGTTGCTTTATTCTATCATCATTTGTAACTATGTCACAAATAAATTGTTCCTTCTTCTGTATTTGACAAGTAATGATTGTTGATAAACTGAGGCATGGATTAAGTTGTTTCTTTGTTGTAACATAATGTATATCACTCCTCAAATGAAATACAGTACATATTAATGTGCTTTGTAAAACTTGTTCATGTGCTGAACTACTAATGCCTTGTGATGCTCTGAATTACTTGTGATCACATTGAGATAGACTTGTAAACATGATGATCATCTTTTACAGGAATTTTTTTCTGTAAACACGTCAGTAACTTTGCTAGTTTGCTGGGTTTTGTCTCCGACCATCGTGTCGTGATCATTTTGTAGGTACCCCGAGAGGCCCTTGAGTTTGCTGGAATGTCGATTAACTTCCGTTCCGGCAAATTTGGGTACACCATATGTCCTATTTTCAGCAAAGGTCATGCTGAAATTTTCCGTGAATTTTAGCATGACTTTGCTAAAAATAGGACATATGGGGTACTTGGGACTAATGCATGGGCTGTGGTGTCTTAGTACTTAATTAAGTAGGATCAACTGCCCCTTTATTCTTGCTGCATTAAACCATAGGTGGCAATAGAGCCAAGTGATTAGGCCCAACTTAGAATTCTCCTTCCCAGCTTAGCTTTTAGGATGCCTCGGTGTCGACAAACCATAAATTATAAAACCTTGGCTTTTAGGGTGCCTCGGTGTTGATAAAAACCTAAATGATGAAAGGTTAGGCTTTTAGGGTGCCTCGGCGTCGACAAACCCTAAATGATAAATGCTTAGCTTTAAGATGCCTTGGTGTCGACAAACCCTAAATGATGAGACCATGATCTTGTTCCTTGACAATAACCAACTTTTTGAGCAAACTTTTTTCCTATTTAGAGGGAAACATGGCCCACAACGATGAGGCTGGCGGTTCGGGCAAGCAATTCTGGGAGCTGTCCCAGGAGATGGAGGAAGAACCTCACCGCTATGAGGACGCCGCGGAAGACACCGATCCTGACTACACAACCACTAGTGGCGTCGGGGATGACACCACTGATGGTGCCACCGAGGATGCCACCATTGATGATGGCAGCGCACGCACAGATGGCAGCTAACCGGAGAGGCAACGGAAGGACCGGCGCCCGATCGTGCTCGGCACCGTCAAGGAGGAATTTACTGAAGTGAACTCCGACGGGCATCCAACGGTGCCCAAAGAATTAGTCAAGGGTTACTCGGTTCAGCTCGGGTGTATTCTTCGGAGCACCGTCTCGATCAACACCGAGAACCTAAGGCATAAGGACCGAGGGAATTTGCGCAGCCTCCTCTTCACGAAGCCGCATGAACGATACAAGTTCCCCGCTGACTTTGCAAACACAAGCCTCTCAGGGAATAAAGTGAACAGTGCCACCCGCACGAGGATGAGCACGGCCCTGTCTACTTGCAGAAGAGCGGTGAACAGAATGATTGACAAAGGTGATAGTTATGAGAAGATCAAGGCGAATAATCCTTCGATCAATGAAGATGACTACAAGGAGTTCAAGATCATGTGCGAGAGCAGCGCAACCTCCGAATCAAGTCAGTGGGGGAAAGAAGTGCAGGAGTTGAACTTAGGGTTCCACCAACTCGGTCCCGGCGGTTACAGAGTGGCGGAGCCTATATGGGACAAGGAGGACGCGGAGCATGCCGATCAAGGCCTACCGCCCCACTTCGAGAAATACCGTGACAAGCAGACCAGGAACTATGCCAGGGCCCGATACAAGGAGGACCCGGCAAAAAAAGGAGCTTACCACGGATCCGAAGACCAGGGCGCTTGAGCGTGTTCTGGTAAGGAATACACCCCGCGTAATTAGCTCCATATGGTTGCATTCTAATTGATGAAGCCAAATGTCTAAATGGTTCACATTCCTTCCGCAGGAGACTGAAAGCAGTAGCGCGGGGTCGTCTCACAGCTCCCCTTGGGACATCACTCTAAATAGGGCATTGAACATAAAGAAAAACAAGGATAAGCTCAGTAAGCCGTCGTCAGCTGGTCATGTGGCCGGCAAAGGCTTGTCCACAAAATGGTTGTCATACTATGACGCTGGTGGGCGAAAGGAGAGAAAGACCAGCTCGGAAAGCCAGTCGCGTGAGTTTCAAGAACTCAAGGCACAAGTGGCACGGATTCCGGAGATTGTCCAAGAACAAGTGCAACAACAACTAGGAACGATGCTCACCGCCATTGTGCCTACATTGATTGAGGGGCTACAGGAGTGGATTGCAGGCGGCCAAACGGGGCCGCCCCCGGTTCCCAGCTTCACGGCCAGCAACTCGCACAACGTGCATGCGGCCCCATTGGCGTCTCTGGCGGAGGCGGTATTGGTGTCTCCGACACCGGCACGGGCATTGGAGCTTAATGCACCCGGGTGTACGCCGGCCGGCACCTCGGCAGCAAGCGGCCCCTCCGTCAGTTGCACGCACGCCGTTGGCGGTGCCTCGACATTAGCCGAGCTCGACGCCATCACGGTAACTAAGCCTCTCGGCCGCTGTCTTCATCTACTTGCCTTTGACTGGGCATCCCTGACGCCCTACATGTTTTTGTAGGGCACCACCGACGTTCCATGCACTCTCCTGCACTTCGTGGGCGGCCAGTTGATCGATGTCGCCAAGGACAGAATCGTTCAACCAGGCAACCCCATGTTCCACGGTAATCCGATGGCACCCACCGTGTATAGGGTTCAACTGGTTTGGGTGCTGCCAGGCTGCGACAAGTTGTTTCCTCCGATTCGACCCGCTGGGGCCGAAGAAGATGATGTGATGCGCTCAGCGCCTGTGTAAGCTGGCCCCTGCTTTAGCCGAAGAGCCAGCTTCATTTGGGGGCGGGGGACACCACGCCGCAGACAACACCGCCAGTCGTGCCGGCGCCAAGCCATGGCAAGACAGCTGCAATGCTACCGGACATGCCGGACATCCCTATGGCACAGGATCCGAACATGCATATGGCGCAGGATCCGGACGACGATGACAACGACGACGGTACATTTACCAACGTCGATAAGTACTTTGCCGAACATGGGTATGGTGACGAATTCTTCGGGCCTCCTTCTCAAGAACCCAACCCTGAAAAAGACAACCGCGATCATGCTGGTACCACGGAGAAACCAAATTGCAACAGGCGTCGTCTGGCGTTCAGTTCTCAGGAGACGCCTCCAGCTGCCGCCTTAACCGAGCCTCAGATAGCCGAGGTGCCAAATATTATCAGCCCCAACACACTCAAGAAGGCGGTCTGTGAGCAGAACTCGATCCCATTACAACAGAAGAAGGAGGGACGGAAAAGAAAGAGCAACAAGGGTGCCAGCCAGCCGGCACCGAGTACGATCCATGCTCAGGACGGTCCACCTTCACCTAAGGATATCTCGAGGAGGGTCCATTTGGCGGGTAGGCCGATGCTACCTACTAATCTGCTCAATGCTGCAACCGGTGCTATGCGGAGTCTGCATGATAGTGTTCTTTCTTTGGAGAAGCGGCGTCTCTCCGAGAATGATGTGGCATACCCGGTTTTCGTCGCCAAGGTGCCAGATGGCAAGGGCTTTGTGGATAACGCCATCGGGGGGACGATCGTCCTGCGGTTTGATGACATCTTCGCTATGTTTAACCTTCATCCGCAGCACTACAACTTCGTTCGGCTATTTTCGCTGAGTATGGAGATGCGGATCATTAGAGACAAGACCCCGGACATTGTGATAGTCGACCCCTTCTACATGCGTGCCAAGATCTTGGGAAGCGCTGGGGACTGGCAAGTCGCGAGTTCTTACCTCGAAGGCATCATTCTGGCAAACCCAGATAAGGATATCTTCCTCGTGCCTTAGTTTCCCGACTAAGTCATCCCCTCACCGCCCCGTAACATATGATTTCTTATATTTCGATCGTTCTTTTTTTTCTAACATTCCGTGTTTTGTGTGGTGACACACATTGCACACTCATCCTCTTAAGCCCGAAATATTCCATGGCCACATATTTCGACTCGGACCGTCAGTCGAAGAAAGACTACACAAATATCAAGAAAGTTCTTGATGATGTTCTCCCCGGCTTCGCCAGATCTGGAGGCACCCTCACCAGGCTAGTTTGTAGGTACGGCAAGCACATGTTCGCCCACACTAGGATGTTCCCCTGCGTCAAGCAGCCGCCTGGCGGTCATAAGGATGCCTACTACGCCCTCCATCACATGCGGGCGATCGTACGGGACCATAATCACCTTCTGCTACCAAATAATCTCAAAGATTGGGCTGCAAGCTTGTCGGCAATCCAGGACGAGGACATCAGACAAGAATTCTTTCGCATCCAGTCGGAGTTTGCGGAAATCATCCATCAAGATGTCCTTCGTACCTCGGGGCAGTTCTACCTCAGATATCAACCGTCCAACAGTGACATAGACACAACGCTACAAATGCAGGCTGACAACGCCCGCGATTTCATGACCATCACGAGAGACGGCGGCTTCATCCACGCCCCGGTCCCTAAGTCGAGTCGAAAGTAGTGATGGTATGTGTAGTTCTGAAATATCGATTACACTACCTGGGAAAAGCCTATACACAGAATTTTACCAGTAGCGCTGTACAAAATCAAGCGCTGCAGCTACTTAGTAGCAGCGCGCGTGAATAAACCGCGCTACTGCTATGACTTTAGCAGTAGCGCATACTAGCGAAAAGCGCTGCTGCTACGTTCGAACTGGGCGCACATGGCTAGCCCAACCTAGCAGTAGCGCGTGCAGCGCGCTTACGTGTAAAGCGCTGCTGCTAACGGAAATTAAATAAAGTGAAAAACAAGTAGAAAAGTAAATGAAAATGAAAGAAATAGAAAAAGGAGAAAGGGAAAAAATAAAATGTAAAGAAAAATAAAAGAAAAAAGGGAAGAAAGGAGAAAGGAATAGTAGTAGCGTGTTTCAGTAAACGCGCTATAGCTAACTTAGCTATAGCACGTTTCCGGAAACGCGCTACCGTTACATTTCACTTAAACAACGGTTTCCCCCCACCCCGCCCCCCATCCACCAATTCTTCCCCAAATCGTCCCTCGCCCTCGCCGCCATCTCCTCACCGCCGCCGCCCGAGGCCGCCCTCAGCATCACCACCGCCGCCCGAGGCCACCCTCAGCCTCACCGCCGCCGCCCGAGGCCGCCCTCAACCTCACAGCCGCCGCCCAAGGCCGCCCTCCACGTCACCGTCGGTGCCCTCCACCTCACCACCGCCCGAGCCCACCTAGGACCGCCCTTGCCCGTGCCCAAGCCCGCCCTCTCCGCCCCTGCCTCCGTCACCAAGCACCTCCCCGCCACCGTCTCTCCCCTCTATGTAATTCCCCCACCCCTCCCCCTCACTCATCTCTCTCTGTATTTTAGAGAAAAAAATTAGATGTTAATTAGATGTTTTTCAGTTAGGGCACTAGAGTTTTGCTAGGTTAATTAGGTTAGTAGTGCTGCTAGTAGTATTGGTACAGTAGGTTAATTAGGTGATGTTAAATGAATAACCTAAATGAATGAAATTAGTAGTTAACTGAATTTTTTTCCTTTCATCATTATAGAGCACTAAAGTTAACTGAATTTTGTTCTATTAGTAGTTAAATGAATTTTCTTCTACACCGTTTGCACATGTGGTTGCTCATGTATATTTGGACACTGTTTGCAGGGAATGATGCTTAGTGGCCTATGTTTTGCCGGAATGTTGATTCATTTCTTTTCCGGCAAATTTTAGGTTCTCGATTTGTCCACTTTTTAGCAAAGCTGATGCCAAAATTTTCCATGAATTTCGGCATGACTTGTGCTACAAACTAGGACATATCGAGTGCCCATGATTTGCCGCACCAGGAAGGAGTCAACATTCCTGCAAAACAATAGGCCTGTTTTATGCCATTATTCATTTTATTAGGTCTAGAATTAATTGACTAGATTTAATCATAGGAAACATGGCTAGCAACGATGAAGGATAGGGTTCTGGTGATTGCGACGACGCCTACCGGGCGGCAGACGAATTTTTTAGCCTTACCGATGATCAACAGATGTTATTGCCGGGCCCACCGGTGGCATCGGGGACTGAGACCGACACGCAGACCGGTGCTGAGACTAAGACCGGTGCTCAGACTCAGACCGGCATCGAGACCGGCGCTGCCTCGGGGAGTGGAGCCGGTGTAGAACCGAAAGCAAAGAGGCAATAGGTTCCTAACAAACTCAGGACTACTAGAGTGGTGGTCACGGAGGTGGACGACGGCAATTTTGAGCCAACGGCGCCCGAGGAAGCGCGCCGATGCTACGGCAATCAAATAGGCTGCATCGTACGGACAACCGCCACCATCAACGATGAGAAACTACAGAAGATAGAAAATATGAGGAGCTCCCTCCTAAAGAAGTTTCACCAGATATTCTTGTTCCCGGGCCGGAATGAGAAGGATTATAAAGATCCATATGAGGACCCGGCAATGAAGAAGATAAACAAACACGCCATGACCAAGTTTAGCGACGCGTTGGCCGCCTGGAAAAATTGAGTGAAAGCAAGGATCATCGACAAGAAGGAACCCTACTCCAAGATTGTAAAGAATAATCCGACAATCACGGAAGAGCAGTTTCAAATATTCAAGGAGTCTTGCGAGGCCGAAGATGCCAAAAAAGTCTAAGTACATGAAGGGGCTTCAAGAGAGGAACATTGGGAGCCACCACCTCGGAAGCCGTGGTTACGGCGGAAAGAGGTCCAAATGGGCCAAGGAGGACGCGAAAGCGGCGAGTCTGGGCATCCCAGACCCCTTGGCGGAGTTCACCGTCCCGCGGGAGCGTGACGTCCTCAGGGCCTGGCACCGTTGGGACCCAGTGAAAAAGGTTTACGAGACAACACCGGTCATTACGGAGTTCATGAGACTGCTGGTAATTTTAGTTTCTGATCAATTCAACTGCACACATTAGTCATATTTGTAAACGATCGTTGTGCCCAAATCATCATGAAGGAGGTCATAAAAAAAATAGGGATGTTCTATGGAGAAGGACAAATGTCGCGGGAAGACGTCCGAACATGGATAGCCTCTCAGCGTCTTGACCTGAAGCCTTTTACTAGGCTCGGGGACTATCTCCCTAACTTGGATGAATGGAACGACATGTTGGAGTGATTGTCGATATATGACAATGTGTCCGTTTAGTCCATACTTTCTGTATGACAAAACTTTGAGTTATGCATGGTGAAACTTTATTTGTGATGTAATTAAACCGTCCTCCTCCTCGACTAGCGAAAATCACTCTAGTTAGGGCATTTTGGGGTACGATGAACTTTGTTATTTATGCTTATGATATGTTGTTTTATTTTTGCCAAGTCTGTCTCTTTCTGTTGCTCAACTATATATGTTGCATATCATCGACTCATGTGATGATGCAGGTGCATAGATCATAAATGGCGAAGGAGAGAAATGCCAGGAGTATATATACGACAAGTGGCCGGAGTGTCCGGCCCTTCCGATTTCCGAGCAACAGGCAGTAGTTAGTTTAGAGGTTCACACTAATGCGAAAGAGGGATACGAACTCATGTTCTCAAAGTGATAGCTCTTCTCGTGTATATCATTGTTTAGATGGATGACGATGTATTTGCATATCATTCGAGACTTGTATCGCTATTTTCGAGATGATGACGAGAGACCACTTTGTGTTGGATGATGATTATGATGATGACATGATTTGATGAGACTAATTGTATGTATATGCTATGATTACATTTGTATGTGTATGATATGCTAAAGATTATTGTATAAAGCCTATTCAAATACAAAACAAATATGCAGGAAAAAAACTAATAAATAAACTAGTAGTAGCGAGGGGGGAAATATAGCAGTAGCGCCGCATTGTCAGTAGCGCGTCCCAGCAAACAGCGCCGCAGATAATATCAGTAGCGCCCTTTCCCAAAGAGCGCTACAGCTATTCATGTATAGCAGTAGCGTGGGACAACCGGCGCTACTGCTATACGTTAGCTATAGCGCCTTATTAGTAGCGCCGGTGCCCGCGCTACTGAGAGGCCCACAACCCTCGCGGCTGGTAGGCTTTTCCCTAGTAGTGTTAGCTCATGTTGTAATTAAACTTTCATGAACTTGTATGTCTCTTTGGTTTGGACAGTCGTTCAACTTAGATGTAATCGATGCTATTTATTAGTAGGACCATGAATCGTGCTATTAATGTCTTGCTTTTCTCTTCCGATCCTTTTTTTCATACTTATATATTGCTTATGTATTGTCTGTGAATTGCTACTAACGTTTTGTTTGGCTAATGCATTGAGATGCCGTCGTATGTCGTGTACAAGGGTAAGGTTCCCTGAGTCTACGACGACTGGGAGGAGTGTCGGAGACAGGTTCACTGTTTCAGCGGTAACAGTTACAAAGGGTACACCACTAGGGCGGAGGCAGAATCTAGATACGCGCGCTATCTAGCGGGAGAGAGGAGGGAGCGGAGGAGGAACCACATGAAGTCCAGTTTCATCGTGATGATGCTCATCGTGATGACCGCAGCTCTCTTCTATGTGCTGGTAGTTTAGATGATCGATATCGACTTGTAATGTGAAGACAAACTCGCTACTCACGGTCTCGAGACTTGTAATGTTCTATCTGTGTTCGGTCTTTTGAATTCGGAGACTAATATGATGAATTGTATTCGGAGACTAATCTTCTATTGTATTCAATGAATCTGATGTTGCTGTGTGATGCTGTCTATATTCTGGCCAGTAATATATTTTGTAACCTATGCAAATATCAGAAAAGGAAAAAATAATCCCTAATATTCATACTAGTGGCGCACCACCAACTAGTGCGCCATTAGTAAGCCAGAGCACACTAGTGGAGCATCATCAACCAGTGCGCCATTAGTAAGCCAGAGCACATGGGCAAAAATGGCCCTTCGGAGGCATACTAATGGCGCACCGTGGGATATTAATGGCGCACTGTGTGGTGCGCCATTAGTATACCAGATACTAATGGCGCACCCGTGGTGCGCCATTAGTAAAAAAAATTAATGTCGTGATGCTAGTGGCGCAACTGTAGTGCGCCATTAGTAGGCAAAACAGGTGCGCCACTAGCAGGCCTTTTCCTAGTAGTGCATAGTGTGTAATAACAGCCTATAATGCAATAAATATCAATATAAAAGCATGATGCAAAATGGACGTATCACCGTACCTTTTGTTTTCTATTTTTATTAGTTAAATAAAAGAAAATGCCATGTTTTGTCTGTTTTCTGAATTTCCCGTGCAATAAAAACTAACCCAAAATAAAAGTTCTCAGAATGCCCTAAAAATTTTATATGATTTTTTCCTGAATATGTAAGAATTTTTGGTGCAAAAATGACTAGAGGGGGTGCACCAGGTGGGCACAACCCACCTGGGCACGCCAGCACCCCCTGGCGCGCCCTGGGGGTTGTGGTCCCCACGTGGGCCCCCTCACTTATCTCTTCGTCCCACATTGTCACCTACCTCCAGAAAAAAATCACTCTCCCTCTCTTTGCTGAGTTCTTGCTCATTTTGCTGCAAATTTCGATCTCTTTGCTCGAAGCTCCATTTCTGAAACTATTTCAGGAGATTGTTGCTTGGTATGTGACTCCATCATTTGTCCAATTAGTTTTTTTTAGTGGTTTATACTTTGAATAATTAGCTACTCTTCGTGTTGCTATAGATGTGCTTGCATGATGAATTCTTAGTGTTCTAAGTTGTTTGAATGCTTGTTATGGCCTCTATGTATCCCTATGAGTAGTTGCTATCAATCTTACAAAGTTCTGTTGACAAGTTTTTGTCACTCCAAAATTTTTATTTTCAAAAAATTGTACGGGGACATGATGAACCTATTTTGAAGGAGTTCTTCGAGGAGACAATCCTCGGGGGCATCCTCTAGTGATAGTTCTGCCCGCCGGTTTTACGTTGAACCAAGTGAAAGTTCCACGTGAGATGCAGCCACCAAAACATGCTTATGGCCTTGCGATGAATATATGATGCAGGTGGGAATTAAGGAGGAATTTGAGCAATATGTTCACAATGCCGGTCTCGGTCCCTACCTATCAGATAAGTGTGCACAACACGATCTTCTCAATGAATCATTTGCCAAAGGATTTAAATACTTTCCACGTGAGTCTAGGGTGTCGTTTATGCTTTAGGATGAACCATGTACCATTTCACTAGAGAACTTTGCTTACCATTGCAAACATCCATTTTGGGGTTCACTTAACGAGCCAACAAAGGCTGAGTATGAGACCTTCTTGACTAGCTAGCCTTTGCTACGGTGAAAATAGGGGAGTAAGGCATGGAAGAATAAAGAGCATTCACTTTCCCGCAATTCATTACCTTGCATTATTTAACAGGAAATGCATAGTAGGCAAGCAGGACCGTAGCATACTTTGTTCTCCGGACTTGAGCCTCATTCACACCTCTCTCACTGGTGAAAGGAATTACAACCTTGGAGCGATTGTTGCACGTAGACTTCAGAATAACGCCAAAAGTGGCGGGTTCTATGGTGGAATTTATGCCACACGTTTAGCACGAGGACTAGGTGTTTCACCTTTGTCCTTTGGTCCTATCCTTCCCACTCGGTAGTTAGATTTTGATGCTTTAAAAGAGCATAAAATTCTCTCGGGAAGGGCTAATAACTTCACTTATAATTTTTTGTTTAACCAATCACATGTTGTGGACACATATTTGTCTGCGCCTACTCTCTTTGATTGTCACAACAAGGGGAGGTATTTTGTTCTTGAGATCAAGGCCCGAGCTTACAACGCAGAAGTGGTGGCAGCCCGGGAGGCTGAGGCATCCGCACCGAGAACCTCCGTGAGCTACCACACCGACTACTACCCTCCAGGCTACTGATCGACTACCAAGTTAGGCCAAAATCCTAAGCTTGGGGGAGTACGTGTTCTCACTGACTTTATATTCATGTTCACATATCATGCCATTTGTCGGTGCTCACACTTTTTCGTTGTATCATCCATGCTTAGATTTATGTTTCTTGCTTTCTTCTTGTGTGTTTGAAGAACTTTAGAAAAAACAAAAAAATTAGTTGTAGTAATTTACTTTCTACGCATGCTTAGTAGTAGCACTAAAAAGAAAATCCAAAAAGATTTCCTTGTTCTTCTGTTGCTTGTTGGGAGCTTTCCCGTGTAAGTAGTTTTTTTCGTTTTTGCTTATTATTTGCTTGCTGAAGAAAAACCAAGAACTCCAAAAATATTTCAGTGTATTTCTCTGAATTTCTTTTCTTTTATTCGAGTTGTACCGATGAGAAGACCACGATGAAAATGTTGAGTGGCTCTCACATGAATAACTGTTGAACTACTAAGAGCCCATTTTACCTTGTCTTCTCCCGTTGAATAAAATGTTTTGCAGATTCCAGCTTAGTCCATGGCACTCTTGCACTATTATTATTTTCATATCATTCGGTCGTGCAAGTGAAAGGCAATTATGACGACATCTGATGAACTGGCCATGGCAAAGAGAAACTGGTATGAACTCGACTTGTCTTGTCTGTGTAAATATGTTTAACCTAGTGCCCATGCTTCAGCCCGTTATGATTGAACATGTTTGCAATGAAAATTAGACGTTATAGTTTCTCATGCCATGCATAAGTAGCTGCGAGTGGATAATGATTTATCTTGGATATCAACATAGCGTTAAAATGATTGTGATGTAGTATGATGATATGGTATCCTCCTCTGAATGTTCGAGTGGCTTGACTTGGTAAATGTTCATGCTTGTAGTTGAATCAAAACCAACATAGCCTCTATAATATTTTTGTTAATGGTGTTCATATCCTACTCATGCTAGTGTACAATGTTACTTATGCATATTGTGTGGTTATGATCGTTGTTGCTCTCTAGTTGGCCGCTTCCCAATCTTAAATTGCTAGCATTCGCCTGTACTAAGTGGGGATTCTGCTTGTACGTCAAAAACCTTGAACCCAAAGTTATTCTAGATGAGTCCACCATACCTACCAATATACAGTATTACCCTGCTGTCCTAAGTAAATTTGCATGTGCCACCTCTAAAAACTTCTAAAAAAATTACCTGTTTTGTGTGCCTGGATCGTTCATGGAACGACAGGAGGTGGTCAATGTCTTCCATGCTAAGCATGTTATCATCAGGTCGAGTGTTTATTCACTCGCCATCGCACGAGGAAATGGGAGGTAATAGGGATGCCCAGTCCCAAACTGCAAAATACAAAAAAGAGTTCATCTCTTACATAATCAAACAAAAACTCTCAATGGAGTCAAAATCCTTACTTTCCGCTTGGGGACCGCCACTAGCGTGCTTAGCATGGAAGATGATGATAACTGATGGTCGTCAAGTGAATAAGAAGGGTGCATGTCTCAAAATATCATTTATCTTTGTTTTAAAAATTGAGCTCTGGAACCTCTGCAAATCACTGCTACCCTCTGCGAAGGGACTTTCTATTTAGTTTTATGTTTTGTCGTCCCCTTCTATAAACAAGCACCACAAACTGAAGTATAGCACAACGGTCATGATTTATGCATTGTGTATAGCTAATGTTGGCTGCATCATGACTGGATGTTTTGTACCATGAATTAAAATGTTTAGTCGCTGCTTGAACTTCGGAGGTGCTCTGCATTTTTGTTTTGCGGTCTCAGAAGGAGGTAACGAGATACCATTATTGTCATATTATGTCATGGTTGTTTTGACAACGTGTTGCTATTTGAGATATCTTATTATTGCTCGCTAGCTGATTATGTCATCGATATGAATCATTATAATCTGTAAGAGTTATTGTTGACATGTTTACTTATAATGTTGGCTGAAAACCTGGGTGCTGTTTAAGCTTAATTATGCAAACAATAGCAAAAGAGTTCGTAAAAGTCTTTCTATCTCACTTTCAGTTTATCAACTGAATTGGTTGAGGACAAGAAAAGGTTTAAGCTTGGGGGAGTTGATACGTCTCCAACGTATCTACTTTTTCTCACGCTTTTCCTCTTGTTTTGGACTCTAATTTGCATGATTTGAATGAAACTAACCCCGGACTGACGCTGTTTTTAGCAGAACTACCATGGTGTTGTTTTTTGCAGAAATAAAAGTTCTCGGAATGGAATGAAACTTTTTGAGGATTTTTTATACCAATCATAAGGCTTTATGGAGCCAAGACCCACCGGAGAGGGGCCCTTGGGTGGGCACAACCCACCAGGGCGTGCCCCCTGTCCTGGCGCGCCCAAGTGGGTTGTACCCACCTGGTGGCCCCGCTGACGACCCCCTGATACTACAAATTCACATATTTCCAGAAACAAAATTAGGGAGAAAGAATTATCGCGATCCATGAGACGGAGCTGCCGTCAAGCCTTGTTCTTCCTCAGGAGGGCAGATCTGGAGTCCATTTGGGGCTCCAGAGAGCGGGATCTTCAATCTTCATCATGACCAACCCATCTCCATCGCCAATTCTATGATGCTCCCCACCAGGAATGAGTAATTCCTTTGTAGGCTCGCTGGTCGGTGAGGAGTAGGATGAGATTCATCATGTAATCGAGTTAGTTTTGTTAGGGCCTGATCCCTAGTATCCACTATGTTCTTAGATCGGTGAGGAGTAGGATGACTTTGCCATGCTTAATGCTTGTCACTTTGGGCCCAGATGCCATGATTTCAGTTCTGAACCGTTTTATGAATTCATCATTATATCCATGTTTTAGATTCGATCTTGCAAGTTATAGTCACCTACTACAGTTATGATCCGGCAACCCCGGAGTGACAACAACCGGGCCCACTCCCGGTGATTACTGTAGTTTTTGGGGTTCATGTATTCACTATTTGTTAATGCTTTGTTTCGGTTCTCTATTAAAAGGAGGCCTTAATATCCCTTAGTTTCCAATATGGACCCCGCTGCCACGGGAGGGTAGGACAAAAGATGTCATGCATGTTCTTTTAATAAAGCATGTATGACTATTTACCGAATACATGCCTACATTATATCGATGAACTGGAGCTAGTGTCGTATCGCCCTAGGTTATAACTGCCTCATGATGAATATCATCCAACAATTCACCGATCCAATGCCTACAAATTTATCCTTATTGATCTTGCTGCCTTACTACTGCTATCAACACTATTACATTTGCTACAAATTACTGATATCAGTGTTACTTTTACCGTTGCTATTGTCACTACTATCAAAATATCAAACTACTTTGCTACTGATCAGATTGCTGCAGATAATTAATCTCTAGGTGTGGTTGAATTGACAACTCAGCTGCTAATACCTTCAAATATTCTTTGGCTCCCCTTGTGTCGAATCTATAAATTTGGGTCGAATACTCTACCCTCAAAAACTCTTGCGATCCCCTATACTTGTGGGTTATCATATACCCATTAGAGGAAGGAAAAGGTCCCATGTAATCAAATCCACAAACATCAAATGGTACAACATCAAGTGAATTATTCATAGGCATTTTTTTACGCTTACCGATATTACCTATTCTTTGACATTCATCACAAGGTAAGACAAACTTATGGGCATCCTTGAAGAGAGTATGTCAATAAAATCTAGACTGCAATACCTTATGTGCAGTTCTATCTCCAGCATGATGCCCTCCATAAGCTTCAGAGTGACATTTCCGTAGGATTTGTCCCTGTTCATGCTCAGGTACACAATGTCTAATAATACCACCTACTCCTTCTTTATAAAGATGTGGGTCATCCCAAAAGTAATGTCTTTAATAATAGAAGATTTTTTCTTTTGTTGGTATCTGAAGCTAGGTGGTAAATATTTAGCAACAATGGAATTAGCATAGTCAGTGTACTAAGGAGTACTATGAGAAACATTTATTGCAGCTAACTCCTCATCGGGAAAACTATCATCAATAGGTAGTGGGTCATCAAGAACATTTTCAAGCCTAGATAAATTATCAGCTACTGGGTTCTCAGCTCTTTTTCTATCAATGATATGTAAATCAAATTCTTGTAACAAGAGAACCCATCCAATAAGTCTAGTTTTAGCATCTTTTTTCCCATCAGATATTTAATAGCAGCATGGTCTGTGTGAACATTTACTTTGATGTCAACAATATAAGGACTAAACTTATCACATGCAAACACCACTGCTAAGAATTCTTTTTCAGTAGTAGCATAATTTCTTTGAGGACTATCTAGAGTTTTACTAGCATAATGAATTACATGAAGTTTTTTTATCAATTTTTGTCCTAGAACAGCACCAACAACATAATTACTAGCATCACACATAATTTCAAAAGGAAACTTCCAATCAGGTGGTTGAATAATAGGTGCAGAAATTAAAGTTTTCTTCAGTGTTTCAAAGGCTTTTGAACAATCATCATAAAAAACAAAAGGAATATCCTTTTGCAAGAGACTAGTGAGAAGCCTAGAAATTTTTGAAAAGTCTTTGATAAATCTCCTATAGATACCAGCATGACCTAGGAAACTACGAATACCTTTTATATCTTTAGGACATGGCATTTTCTCAAGTGCATCAACCTTCGCTTTGTCCACTTCAATACCTCTTTCAGAAATTTTATGACCCAAGACAATGCCTACATTAACCATAAAGTGGCACTTCTCCCAATTCAAGACAAGATTTGTTTGTTCAGATCTCTACAAAACTCGATCAAGATTGCTTAAACAATCATCAAAAGACTTCCCATAAACAAAAAATTCATCCATGAAAACCTCAACAATATTTTCACAAAAGTCAGAGAATATACAGTCATACATCTTTGAAAGATAGCAGGTGCATTACATAAACCAAAAGACATACATCTATAAGCATAAGTTCCAAAGGGACAAGTAAAAGCTGTATTTTCTTGATCAGGTTGAGAAACATGTATTTATCAAAAGCTAGAATATCCATCAAGGAGGCAAAAGTGTGTGTTCTTAGATAATCTTTCAAGCATTTGATCCATAAAAGGCAAAGGGTAATGATCTTTTCTAGTTGCTTTGTTTAATTTTCTAAAATTCATTACAATTCTATAGCTTGTAACAATTCTTTGTGGAATAAGTTCATTCATATCATTAGGAACAACAGTTATACCTCCTTTCTTAGGAACACAATGAACAGGACTTACCCATCTACTATCAGCCATGGGATAGATTATACCAGCTTCCAGAAGTTTTAATATTTCCATTCTTACAACTTTTTTCATCTTTGGATTTAACCGGCGTTGATGATCAACAATGGGTTTAGCATCAGGTTCCATATTAATTGTGTGCTGACATAGAGTGGGACTAATGCCCTTTAAATCATCAAAAGTATATCCAATGGCATCTTGGTGCTTCATTAGAACTTTCAATAATCTTTCTTCTTCATGTTCTGAAAGGTTAGCACTAATAATAATAGTATATATCTTCTTTTCATCAAGATAAGCACATTTAAAAGTGTCTGGCAATTGTTTTAATTCAAACACAGGATCACCTTTAGGTGGAGGAGGACCTCCTAGAGTTTTAATAGGAAAATTGTGTTTATGTAGAGGACGTTGTTCAAAGAAAATTGTATCTATTTCATTTCTTTCATGCATATGTAAGTCATTTTCAAGCTCTAGCAAATAATGTTCTAAAGGATCTGCAGGTGTTACAGCAATAGAAGCAAGACAAATTAATTCATCCTTACTAGGCAATTCTTTTTAATGAATATTTTTACTAAACTTAGAAAAATTAAATTCATGAGACCCATCACCAAAACTAACACCGCAGTATGTTTCTCACAATCTATTCTAGCATTTACGGTGTTCATGAAAGATCTACCAAATATAATGGGGCAAAAGTCATCTTGTGGGGAACCAAGAACAACAAAATCAGTAGTGTCGTGGGGTTGTCGTGGCAGATGTCCTCGTGAAAGGACTTAGTCGTGGAGCCATCACTACGGGTTAGCTTAAAAGGGGTTAAACCGAGCAAGGGACACGAGGATTTTTATACTAGTTCGGCCCCTTCGATGAAGGTAAAAGCCTACGTCTAGTTGTGTTGGTATTGCTAGGGTTTCGATGACCAGGGAGCAAATCCTCTTTGCCTGGCTCTCGAGTTGTTGCGTGTTGTCCCTAAACCGCTGTCAGGTCGTCCCTTTATATACATAGGTTGACGCCCGCCGATTTACAGAGTCCCAAGGCCGGATCATAAACGTGTCTGCCTCGGTCTTTATCCTTTCTATCTTATAATGCAAGTTACATAATAAAGTCGGTTTACATCTACAGGCGTTAACTCGCCTTTGGCCCTTAGGCCTTCATAAAGCACCATCATTCTGAGGTCTTCATGGGCTTCTAATCTTCATAAAGTTAATCCAGCTACTCCTGTCCGGTTTATATCCAGTACTAATATCCCCAACATTAGGCCCCAGACTGGTTTGAACTTGTTCATGTCAATCTTCAACACTTAGAAAAATTCCTCCTTTGCATCTCCACCTTGATCTTGTAAACCGCCATGGCATCATACTCCAGGATCATGATGAACCGCCATGACGTCACTTTGTTACTTAAAAAATGATATATCTCACCTTCAGTTAATGAGCCTCCGACAATTGAGGCGACCGCTGTTGTTAGGTATCCAATATTCCAGCTCCTCGATTCTCGCGTATGTCACCTCCCCCTTTTACCTTATAAATAGAGCCAAGGGTCATTTCCTTCCCCCCCTCCGTCCCTTCGCTTCTTCTTCCTCCTCTCGACGACCCTGCACCCAAGCGCCGCCGCCCTCGCCGAGCTCCGCCTCTACATCTCCTTTGGCCGCTGCATTGACCTGACCGCACCAGAGAGTTGCGGCATATCTCTGCTGCTTCAACAGTCGTTGTAAGTCTTCCCCTTTCCTCCTTTGTAGATCTATCTAGGGTTTCAGTGTTCATCAAAGTTCATCGAAGCTCCGGCACTGCTTGTCCCTGTTCCTCTTCTGTCCATAGATGAAAGACCTTAAGCTTGATGTATTCCATGTGGTAGCTATAGCATTCCTTGTCTTTGTTATCAAAACAAACCCTAATGCACATAAAACTGATCTAGACCTTTTGCAAAGAACTTCGGGACCAACCTTTTTAGGTCTAAATATTTTTGCTTTCCTAACCTGTGGTAGATCCAAAATGCTAATGTAATCTTTGCAAAATCTATTTTTCCTTACTTAATCATTCTTGCCTTAGATCTACACCTTCTATATCACATAGGCGGTTTACCTTTGTAGCAAGCAATCTATCACATAGCATTAGTCCCCTTGTAAACCGGCAATCCCTTTATCTCCTTTACCATACTCCGGTTTAATAATACATGTATATCTCTTTTTCCACTTATTGCCATGTCATTGATAATTATATCATCCTCCGGTTTAACAATTTCACATACTTGGATTCCTTTGTCCCTTTGTACCTTATGCATCACTATGAATGAATTGTAAACCGGCATTATTTTCCTTCTCAGCCTTTCAATTGCAATGGCGAAACAGTTTTATTCCTGCAACTGGGCTCCCTCCTGGGGTTACAGAGGAGCAACTGAATGGAATGGTCAAAATTGGTACCTTACCAAAGAAGAATGAGATCCGGTGGCGAGTTCTTGGACCGGAAAACCCTCCCACCCCTAAGCAAGGTGAGGTAGTGGTGTTTGTTGATCACATAGGCCATGGTTTCAAACCGCCCGGATCAAAGTTTTTCCGGGATCTACTTGCCAGCTTTCAACTCCGCCCTCAAGATATTGGACCCAACTCGGTATCCAATATATGCAACTTTCAAGTTTTCTGTGAAGTGTACCTACAAGAAGAGCCAACTATTGAGATGTTCCGGGATTTCTTCCATCTGAACCGGCGCACTGAATTTGTAGACGGAACCAATACTAAACTTGGTGGCATCTCTATTCAGAAAAGAAAAGAGTTGAATTTCCTCATGCCAAGCTGCACAGTCACCCCAAAGAGTGGAATCAAACTTGGTTCTACTTTAAAGACACCTCCCCTGAAGATTAAAATCCTCTGCCGGGTTACCGTGCCCACCGGCTGGCCAGTACTCATCCTCTTCCACAACGATTAAGTGCCCAGGAACGGGCTCCGTATGCACCTCAACTCACCAAGCTGAGGGCCTTCTTGGCCAACGGTTTAACAGGTGTAGACTTTATCCGTTGCTGGATATCCTGGAGTATCTTGCCGCTAAGTCGCCGCTACCGCTTAATGTGCGAGTACACTGGTGAAGTAGAAGACTCCCAACGTCATATAAATATTCAGCTAACAGATGAAGAAGTCACTGAGGCCGTCAAAAAGATATTGAATGAATTGGAAACTGTCTGTCGCCAAACCGGACTAGACCCTTTTTACACGCAAAATAAATCACCTGCCGTAAGTACTGTTCTTCCGCTTTACCCTTGATATCTTTAGACTGTACAATCTTTGAATACCCTTCTTTTTACTTTTAAACAGGGTGATGATCCGTTTTGGAAGAAGAAACCTCAAGAGAAAGCGGCAAAACCTTCCCGCCCTAAAACCAAAGCCGTCAAGAAAACCACAAAGCGGAAGGCACCTGAACGCATCAGTATGGAATTGGACGACAACCCGGATGAACCGGAAGTTGAGGTAGAACTTGATTCACTTGGTTCCCTTTTCATGCATCTCATTGACAATGATACTTATCAGGAGGACGTGGAGGGAAGCCAAGCTAACGATGGAGAGGTAATTATCCTTTCCTCCGGTTCAGACTCTCTGCCAACACAAAAAATCCGTCAAGCAGTCCGGAAAGTAAGCTTTTCACATCCTCTTGCTCACTTGGATCCAACATTTATTTTGAAGAAGCAGTAGCACGAGGCTCGCCGCACAACCCGACACAGCGGCCAAAAGGTTACTTCGACCGGTTTACCGGACACTCTGGTTCAGAAACGCCGATCTGAGGTCTCACCCGCTTCTAACACTTCTTATACCAAGGCAGGCTATTTCTGACAACCTCTTAATCCGTCCGACTCGAATTATCAGGTGACACCTCCTTCATCCTTTGGCGAGTCAACAGCGACCCAACTCCCTCCTCTCAAAACCGTAGCTGGGTAAGTACTTCAACCCTTTCTTTTGATGTTTCATACTTTATATGTTGTGCTAACTTTTGCATCTTGTTCTGTTTAGAGCCAAAGCTAGACCCTGTAAAAAGGCTCGGGTGAATAATCTGCCCGAAGACCAGGTGGTTACTGAACCGGAGCAGACTGCTGAACCGGAGGATCCAAATCCTGAAGCTACCTTTGATGAACCACCCCCTCAAGATCACAATACTGATGAACAAGCAGAAGTTGATACTGCTGTGCCTGATGATGAACCGGCAAATCCGATCCAGACTGGTAACAGATCTTCTAGTCCGGTGAGAACCGCTGACACTCCATCAACTCCAGAAAAGGTTACTGGAGACAAAGAAGGCGAGGTTATCATTACTGGTATTGGTCACACCTCTCCTGGCCATCCTGTAATCTTGGCCAAACATAGTGCCAAGGAGGAGCTTTCTGTCATGGAAAAAGGCAAATGGAGCACCGACTTGTCAAGCTACGCCCATCTCAGCGCTGAAGAACTCCACTCTGGTTTTCTAAACCGTCTGCACTCAAACCGTGATTATGAAGCCGGTTTGGTGAACCTGATGAAAGAGCGCTATCAGGTATTTTCATCACTTTCCATTCTTAAATCCAAAGTACAAGCATCAACCCAAGTAGCCCCCAAGGGCCGGTTTATGATGGCAATCATAAACCGGGACTGTATAATACCTTAACTCTTGCAAACTTGTCCTCCATATACCAATTGATCTTTTGAAGTAAATCAGATGTGATCATTGTATTCCTGTAGTTTTCTCCTGTGTAGTCCCCAAGGGCCGGTTTATCTTTCCAAGGTGAACCGGGTCTTTAATCCGTGCATCCATTTGAAAAGATGTACCTTAGCCCCCAAGTGTCAAGGATAATGCTTGCATCGTACTTAAGACTTGCAAATAAAAGTTTGATGATAGAACAAATAGGCATTAGCCCCCAAGTACAAAGTGCATAACTTGTTATACGCTTGGTACTTCAAAAACACACATCTCATTGTTGATATATCTTGCCTTTGCAGGCCGCTGACCTTTAGGAGAACGTCAAATCTCGGCAAGCAGAGGCTTCCAAGGCCAAGGAGTAGTTGACAAATGCCTTAGCAGCCATGGAAAGGCTGAAAGAGACCTTTAACAAAGAGCGTGCAGACTGGGAGACGGAAAAGGCCGGTTTAACAAAGAAGGCCGAGGACACAGAGGCAGCCCTGAAGCCGGTGGTTGAAGAACTAACCGGCTTAAAGTGGCAGATTAATGCCATGACTTCTGCTGTGTTTGGTAAGTACTCTCTCATGAAGTTTTTGTAATTCGTAATATCTTATCAATGACTGGTTCACTAATGTTCAACCATGACAGGGACCCGCATTACTCATCTAGGCTCTGACATGCGGATGAAACTTAAAGCGGCCTACACTTTGATAGAACAGCTGTTTTCTGGATCCCAGCGAGCCATTTGCATTGCAGCTTATAACAAGCCCCCGCCATCGCTGACAAAAGAGACTATCAAAAAGCTGGCCAAGCTGCCTGCCCGGATCGACGAACTGAAGAAATCATCCGCAAGGTCAGGTGCACTGACCGCAAAAATACGGGCCAAGGCGTGGATTCCGGATCTTGAACCGGCAGATATCATCAAAGGATACCCTGGTGTGAAAGAAGACAGTTCAGACTTCAATAATGACGATCTCCGAAGGCTGACAAAGGAGATGCGGCCTATAGCAAGCAAACTGGCAGAGGACATAGATCTGTCACATTTTCAACCGGTTTACGATGCTAAAGGGAAAAGACAGCCCACACTGATTCATAATGTAGAAGAGCTTGTTCCGCCAATCCGTAAGCATACTTACGCTCCTGATGTTGACCCTTCCAACCTTATTCATGAAGAAGCTGTTTTTCAAGCTTTAACTGGAATCGACTGGTCAACGCCTGATTTCCAGCGACTGGGGAGGGATGAAGAGAATACGCCCACTCGAGATGACCCTCAAATGTCAAGCCGTCCAGATGAGGAATCCTAAACCGGTGGCCCGTTTACCAGTTGTAGTCTTCCGCTCTTGAAAACAATTATTCAATTTGGGCTGTTTAAAGCACCTTGTAGTAGGATAGCATGAACACCTTTATCTGCCATGCCATCGAGCATGTTTTGTGGTGCTTGTTACTTAAAACTTGCCATGCATTTGGTAGTTATGATATGCATAGTCCATTATGGCTTTTGTTCCTGCATATAAAAACTTGAAAATGTCCTAGTGGTTTACCACTGGACGGGTCACAATGCCCAAAAAATACATACATAACTTGGATGGATAACCAAGATTGTAATAACCAGATATAAAATAGATGATACCTGTCACATACCTCGTTGGCTGACCAACTGTTTGTATAGTAAGGATGAAAAACACCAATCTGGAGTGTTGATGACTCCTTGCCCTCGTGTCGGTTCATATAAAACCCATATCGGGCTATAATAGCCATTGATTTGTTCGTATAATACTGGTGCCATCTAGTGAAAACCAGACCGGAGCAACATACTGCCGGTTTAGAACTGATCATGTACTGACAACTGAGCATTGAAAGCCATGCCGAGTTGTAATAAACACCGGTTTATCAGAAAATATTCATAAATCCCTTATCAAAAGAATGTAAAACGGTAAAGACAAAAGAAATATGCAAGGCTTTTCACGGGCTGCCAGGCCCTAAATCGAGGCTTTTCATGGGCTGCCAAGCGGCTGAGTTAAACCATTTTGCAAAGCCTTTTAAGATGGACCTCAATCTTTAACCAATCACCGTTTTAACTTTGACAAGTTCAGGGTCTATGAGATTGACTTGTCAAACGTTCGATGGGTCATACGAGGCTTACCTGGATGGAGTGGCTTACTTAAAGAGGCAGGATAACCCGGGGTTTTAGGTGAATACACCTGGCTTCTAAGCCTGGCTTGATAGCATATTACAAAGGTGCAAGCTCGTTGTTCTTTGAGAAGCAAGGAGCCCCCAAGTAATTTTTGAGCTATGCTCAGTGGTTACCTATGTTTGAGTTGCACTTTTATGCAACATACTCTCTTTGGTTCCACATAATTTCCTTTTGGCTTTAAGCCTATCAAAAGGTGTAGCTGTGTAAATACAACGAAGCCCCCTAGTGATTTCCCTTTTTAGTCTTAAGCCAATCAAGAGGTGTAGCTATGGTTCAGATACGACCAAGCCCCCTAGTGATTCCTTTTATATCTGTGTGGCTTTATAAGCCGGGTTTGTAAGTAGAAGCCGGGTTTGTCAGTAGAACTCCGCTTTGTAAGTAGAAGCCCCCATGGAACCACACATGATGTAAAAAAGAACAGAGACCCTGCTTTAGTTGAGGCTCCGGTTTATTATAGAATATATACATTTTCATAAGTATGTACATAAGAAGAGCATGTGGCTCAAGTATAGTAAGGCCGAAGAAGAGCTATATTCCATGGCCGCTGAGTCCCCCCCTCCGATTTGCGTGAGTCTTTGTGCTCTCGAACATCGATGAGGTAGTATGACCCGTTGGGCAAATTTTTTCTGACCAGAAAAGGTCCTTCCCAAGGTGGGGATAACTTGTGCATATCAGTCTGATCCTGGATGAGCCGGAGCACCAGATCGCCTTCTTGAAAAGTTCTGGTCTTAACCCGGCGGCTATGATAACGTTGGAGATCTTGTTGATGAATCGCCGAACGTGCTGCTTCGAAATAACGCTCCTCATCTAACAGGTCCAGTGAGTATTGACGTGCTTTCTCATTCTCAGATTCAACATAAGCCATCACACGGGGTGAGTCATGACGAATGTCACTAGGGAGAACCGCCTCTACTAAATAAACCATGAAGAAAGGCATGTAACCCGTAGATCTGTTTGGTGTGGTGTTGATACTCCATAATATGGAAGGTAACTCCTCCACCCAACAACCCGGCGTCCGCTTTAAAGGAACCATAAGCCGGGCCTTGATACCTCTCAAAATTTCTTGATTTGCCCGCTCTGCTTGACCATTAGACTGGGGGTGAGCCACTGACGCTACATCAAGCCGGATGTGCTCACATTGACAAAATTCCTCCATATCACCGTTGGACAGATTAGTACCATTATCAGTTATAATATTGTGTGGAAAACAAAATGGGAATATCACCTTTTTGATGAATTGAACCGCCATGGCTACATCACACTTACTAACTGGCTCTGCTTCTACCCACTTGGTAAACTTGTCAACTTATCGAGCCCCCAAGTTGCAAACGGCCAAGTAATTGGAATCATTCTTAACTCCTGGGCCGGAACATGAGCGCGGCGTGCAAATTTTTGACAACCGTCACACCTTTTGACTAAATCCTTTGCATCAGCATGAGCCGTCAACCAATAGAAGCCATGACGAAAAGCCTTAGCCACCAAGGATTTTGAACCGGCGTGGTGACCACAATCTCCTCCGTGGATTTCTCACAAAATCACACAAACCTCTTGAGGAGACACACAACGCTGAATTACTCCTGTGAACCTGTAATGATGTAACTCCCCATTGATAAAGGTCATTGACTTGGATCGCCGGATTCTCTGCCGGGCCAAGGTTTCATCCTCTGGTAACTCGCCCCGGTTCATGTATGCCAACTACGGGACTGTCCAATCCGGTATAACATGCAAAGCCGCCACCAACTGGGCCTCCAGGTCAGGAATAGCCAACTCCTCCTCTATGGGTATCTTGATCGACGGATTATGCAGTACGTCGAGGAAGACAATAGGTGGCACTGGTTTACGCTGAGATCCCAGATGACTTAAAGCGTCCGCTGCTTCATTCTTTCGCCGGTCTATATGGTCAACTTGATAACCCTTCAAATGACCAGCCACTATGTCCACCTCTCGTCGATATGCAACCATGAGTGGGTCCTTAGAATCCCAAGTGCCAGATACCTGTTGAGCCACCAGGTCCGAGTCACCGAAGCACTTAACCCGGCTTAAGTTCATCTCTTTAGCCATCCGAAGACCGTGGAGTAAGGCCTCATAATCTACTACATTATTAGTGCAAGGGAACATTACGCAAAGAACATAACAAAAATTCTCACCTCGTGGGGAAGTTAATATGACTCCAGCCCCCGAGCCCTCCAATTGCCTGGACCCATCAAAGTGAATAGTCCAATAAGTGTTGTCTGGCTTTTCCTCTGGTGCCTGCAAATCTGTCCAATCATTGATAAAGTCCACGAGTGCTTGAGATTTGATCGCTGTGCGAGGTGTATACTTGAGCCCGTGAGGTCCAAGCTCAATAGCCCATTTGGCAATCCGACCAGTCGCCTCTTTGTTTTGGATGATGTCTCCCAATGGGGCTGAACTGACCACTGTGATAGGATGACCCTGAAAATAATGCTTGAGCTTCCGGCTTTCCATAAACACCCCATACACCAGCTTCTGCCAATGCGGATACCTCTGCTTTGATTCGACAAGCACCTCATTGATATAATAAACCGGCCGTTGAACCAAATACTTCTTTCCAGCCTCCTTGCACTCCACAAAAATAGCCACACTGACAGCCCGGGCATTAGCAGCCACATATAACAGTAAAATCTCTTTATTGATCGGAGCCGCAAGGACATTCGGTTCAGCTAACTGCCTCTTCAGATCCTCAAATGCTTTATCAGTCGCATCGCTCCAGACAAAGGCATCTGTTTTCTTTAGCATCTGATATAAATGGATAGCCTTTTCCCAAGACGACTGATAAACCGGCTCAAAGCCACAATCCGGCCCGGTAGACGCTGAACGTCATTGATACATGCTGGTTTAGCCAGAGAGGTGATAGCTGTGATCTTCTCCGGATTAGCCTCAATGCCCCTGTTAGACACCAGAAAACACAAGAGCTTGCCTGCCGGAATGACAAAGACACATTTGTCCGGATTAAGCATTATCTTATAAACCCGGAGGTTGTCAAAGCTTTCTCTCAAGTCATCTATCAAGGTTTCCTCCTTCCTGTACTTTACCACAATATCATCCACATATGCGTGAACATTGCGCCCAATCTGCTTATGAAGATAATTCTGAACACAGCGCTGATAAGTCGCTTGGGCACTCTTGAGCCCAAAGGGCATGGAGACATAGCAGAAGGCTCCAAAGGGAGTTATAAAAGTTGTCTTCTCCTGGTCTTTAACTGCCATTTTGATCTGATGTTAACCAGAGTAAGCATCCAAAAAACACAAACGGTCACAACCCGCCGTAGCATCAATAATCTGATCAATGCGAGGGAGGGCAAAGGGATCTGCTAGACAAGCTTTGTTCAAATATGTGTAGTCCACACACATACGCCATATGTCGTTTTTCTTAAGAACCAGCACTGGATTAGCTAACCACTCAGGGTGAAAAACCTCCATGATAAACCCTGCGGCCAACAGCCGAGCTACCTTCTCACCAATAGCTTTACGCTTTTCTTCGTTGAAGCGGCGGAGAAACTGCCTGACTGGTTTAAACTTAGGATCTATATTAAGTGTGTGATGACCCACAAGTATAGGGATCTATCGTAGTCCTTTCGATAAGTAAGAGTGTCGAACCCAACGAGGAGCAAAAGGAGATGATAAGAGGTTTCTAGCAAGGTATTCTCTGCAAGTACTGAAATAAGTGGTAATAGATAGTTTTGTGATAATATAATTTGTAACGAGCAACAAGTAACAGAAGTAAATAAGGTGCAGCAAGGTGGCCCAATCCTTTTTGTAGCAAAGGGCAAGCCTGGACAAACTCTTATATGATGTAAAGCGCTCCCGAGGACACATGGGAATATCGTCAAGCTAGTTTTCATCACGTTCATATGATTCGCGTTCGGTACTTTGATAATTTGGTACGTGGGTGGACCGGTACTTGGGTGCTGCCCTTACTTGGACAAGCATCCCACTTATGATTAACCTCTATTGCAGGCATCCGCAAATACAACAAAAGTATTAAGGTAAACCTAACCACAGCATGAAACATATGGATCCAAATCAGCCCCTTACGAAGCAACGCATAAACTAGGGTTTAAGATTCTGTCACTCTAGCAACCCATCATCTACTTATTACTTCCCAATGCCTTCCTCTAGGCCCAAACAATGGTGAAGTGTCATGTAGTCGACGTTCACATGACACCACTAGAGGAGAGACAACATACATCTCATCAAAATATCGAACGAATACCAAATTCGCATGACTACTAATAGCAAGACTTCTCCCATGTCCTCAGGAACAAAAGTAACTACTCACAAAGCATAAACATGTTCATAACCAGAGGGGTATTAATGTGCATATAGGATCTGAACATATGATCTTCCACCAATTAAACCAACAAGCATCAACAACAAGGAGTAATTAACACTACTAGCAACCTACTAGCACCAATCCCGGACTTGGAGACAAGAATTGGAAACAAGACATAAACTAGGGTTTTGAGATGATATGGTGCTGATGAAGATGTTGATGGAGATTGCCCTCTCCCGATGAGAGGAGCGTTGGTGATGACGATGGCGATGATTTCCCCCTCCGGGAGGGAAGTTTCCCTGGCAGAACAGCCCCGCCAGAGCCCTAGATTGGTTCCGCCTCATGGCGGCGGAGTTTCGTCCGAGAAGATGGCTTATGAATTTTTTACCATTGAAAGAGTCCATATAGCAGAAGATGGTCACCGGAGGGCCACCAGGGGACCCACAAGGTAGCGGGCGTGCCTAGGCGGTAGGGCACGCCCCCACCCTCGTGGGCAGGGTGTGGCCCCCCTGGTGAAGTTCTTGCGCTCAATGTTCTTTATATATTTGGAAAATATCATCCGTGAAGTTTCAGGACTTTTGGAGTTTTGCAGAATAGGTCTCTAGTATTTTCTCCTTTTACAGCCAGAATCCCAGCTACTGGCATTCTCCCTCTTTATGTAAACCTTGTAAAATAAGAGAGAATAGGCATACGTATTGTGACATAATGTGTAATAACAACCCATAATGCAATAAATATTGATATAAAAGCATGATGCAAAATGGACATATCAACTCCCCCAAGCTTAGACCTCGCTTGTCCTCAAGTGAAACACCCAAATCGAAAAATATGTCCACATGTTTAGAGATGAAGGTGTCGATAAAAATAAAATACAGACATGAGGGCATCATGATCATTCTTAGAGCAGCAACTTATATAATTCTTGTCATATGATATCTTATGCTAGAGTAATAATTCAATCACAATATCAAGTATGAATCGTAAACTTCATTGAAACCCGACAAACTATAATCGCAGTCATTGAGGCAATTGCAATTTATCATAACATAAGAAAGAGTCAATGTATAAGAGCCTTTCAGCAAGTCCACATACTCAACTATCATATAGTCTTACACAATTGCTGACACTCATGCAATACTTATGGGTATGGAGTTTTAATCAGACACAGAGAAAGATAGGGGCTGATAGTTTCGCCTCCCAACGTCTTACCTCAAGGGCAATGTCAACAGTAATAGTTCATGAGAACTCACATCTAATTAGCCATATATACCAGGATCTTTCCAACATATTGTGCTTGCCAAAGGATAAAATGTAAAAAGGAATGGTGCAGATCACCATGACTCTTATGCAATGAAGGAGATAAAAGTAAAAGATAGGCCCTTCGCAGAGGGAAGCAGAGATTGTCATGTGCTTTTATGGTTGGATGCACAAAATCCTAATGTGAAAGAACGTCACTATATATTGCCAGTTGTGATATGGACCTTTATTATGCAGTCTGTCGCTTTTATTACTTCCATATCACACGATCGTATAAAGCTTATTCCTTCCACACCAATCAATCATACATATTTAGAGAGCAATTTTTATTGCTTGCACCGATGACAACTTACTTGACGGATCTTAATCAATCCATAGGTAGGTATGGTGGACTCTCATCGCAAAACTGGTTTAAGGGTATTTGGAAGCACAAGTAGTATCTCTACTTGGTGCAATGAATTTGGCTAGCATGAGGGAGAAAGGCAAGCTCAACATGTTGGACGATCCAAGAAAATATAATTTATCTTGGATGTAAGAAAACATAACCCATTATGTTGTCTTCCTTGTCCAATGTCAACTCTTTAGCATGTCATATTTTAATGAGTGCTCACAGTCATAAAAAGATGTCCAAGATAGTATATTTATATGTGAAGACCTATCTTTCTTTATTATTCCTATTAATTGCAACGATGACCAAAACTATGTTTGTCAACCCTCAACAACTTTTATTCATCATACTCTTTCTATGTGAGCTCATTACTCTCCATAAGAGTGACATGATCTCTTTGTATCTTTTTATTTCTTTCTCTTTTCTTTTATTTACTTAGGATCATGGCAAAAATAATCAAGCCCTTGACTCAACACTAATCTTTATTATATAGCTCACAGACACGATTACATAGAAGGATAATAAAGCAAAACTCACAACTAGATCATACTAAGAACTTTTATTCTACTAGATAAAGATATTACCAAAAGGATCGAACTAAGAAAAACGGTAAAGATAAAAGTGATGGTGATACGATACCGGGGCACTCCCCCAAGCTTGGCAGTTGCCAAGTGGAGTGCCCATACCAGATACTCAATTCTTCTTTGTTGGAGGAGACGGTGGTGATTTTGTTGATGGCGTAGGCTTCTTCCTTAATTTGCGCTTGAGGACAGAATTTTGGTCCCTTAGGTCCTCGATCTCCTACTCCAAGCTTAGTATCTTTCTGCATAGTTCCTGTTTATTCTCCTGCAAGAGGCGAAAAGGGATAAACTCAATCTTAGGTTTCTTTACCCTATCCGGGAGGCTTGACTTTTTGAACTCCACATGCATGTCCCCAGGTTGAGGTAGTGGGACTTCATCTTGATCTGAGCTTGTCTCCTCCTTTCCCTTGGGTTCATAGTCCTCTTCTTCTTCTGTAGTCCAACCGCAATGCTCCACATCCCCATAAACATTAGGATCTGCAAGGTAATCAGCCACGTAGCTTTCTCCTTCTGAATCCTGGGACGACATGTTGCTCTGTCTGCAGCAGGACAACTCAAAACAAAGACAAGAGATATTTGCGTGATACGGGAGTCAAAACCCCAGGCAAATTATATAATGAATTTTTACCGACCAAAATACGTGCCCTGTAAGAAAACGGAGTCCGGAGAGCACACGAGGTGCTCATGAGGTAGGGGGCACGCCCAGGGGGGTAGGGCGCGCCCTCCACCCTCGTGGAGCCCTCGTGTCTTTTCCAGACTGCTGCTTATTTTTCTATTTTTCTAAATATTCCAAAACGGAGAAATATTGCCTTAAAAACTGTTTTGGAGTCAGTTTACTTACCGTACCACATACCTATTACTTTTCGGAGTCTGAAATGTTCCGGAAAGTGCCCTTTATGTATTCCTCCGGGGTTACGGTTTCAGTAACATTGGTTTCAACATTTATGGGATTACCCGAGATATAGTGTTTGATTCTTTGACCGTTCACCACCTTCGGATTTGTGCCTTCGAAGTTGTTGATTTTTATCGCACCGGAATGGTAGACCTCCTCGATAACGTAAGGACCCTCCCATTTAGAGAGAAGTTTTCCTGCAAAAAATCTTAAACGAGAGTTATATAGTGTAGCGACCAGACCTCAAACAGTCTGATCTCTGTGCTCAGGTGTCATCCCTGGATCAGTAATGCTGACACCACACAGTACTTGGAGGATTTATAACAGAGTAGCAATCACACACTTATTACATCGAGTGTCTCAATAGAGAACTTATTACAATAAATATGGCTTAAGGCCATCTAATAATTATAACAGCGGAAGGCTTGGAAGATAAGTGAGTCCATCAACTCCAACGGCATCACTGAGTATAGAACCACGACCTAAAACTCCTTAATCGTCGTCTGAAAAGTCTACAACATTAACATTGCAGCCCGAAACAGGTCAGCACATGGAATATGCTGGCAAAGTAACACATAAAGAGTAATGGAATGAAACAGCTATACTATATGCATATTTGGCTGGTGGAAAGCTCTATGGTTACAGTTTTGCGAAAAGCTAATTTTTCCCTACTACAAAGGAATAAATTTTATTTAACTATCATGGTAGTTGTTCAACATTGAGAATGGTTGATAGCATTCTCAATCCCAATTAAGCATCATTATTAAACAAAACCCAACAAAATTAAATTAGAGAGTAACATGTTGAGATTCACATGATAATCCAAGTACTAGATACCCAAGATGTCCATAACTGGGGACACGGCTAACCACGATTAGTTTATACACTCTGCAGAGGTTTGCGCACTTTTCCCCCCAAGACTCGATCGCCTCCGTTTGGTTTCTCGCACTACATGGTGTTTGAGAAGATGAATGACCGAGACATAGTCTTTCAGTAGCGCTAGCACCTTACGATGGATAGACCGCTACACCTACTTTCCCCTACATCTGCTAGTCTACCCTATAAGAGTTCACACGACTTAATCAACTATGCTCGAGCCCATAATAGCTTGTGGCTGCACACGGAAGTTTCTAGTATGAAAAATCTCATGATCCCTTTGGGCCTGGGTAGCGGTCCATAAAGAAAAACAGGCAATCCTGGAATACCCAGGTACCTCAAGTCACCCAGATGTGTGTTTAAGTTGCCACCTTAGATAAACCATTAATTAACAAACTCACATCTGTCATGGATATCACTCACCCAATCCACGTCTACTAGCATAGCATGGCATAATAGGCAACGTAGAAGTAACTCCCAAAGGTTTGATAATATAACAGGTAATAGGTACTACCACAACTACTTCCCATCCCACAATTGAATTAGATCCTAATAATGCAATGTTTGAGGATTGATCTAATGCAATAAAAATGGGTAGTAGGACGTACGATCAAAGTGTTATTTTCCTTGCTGATGATCCGCGAAACCTAGAGATTCGAAGTAACAGGCGGCGCACTCCGGGTATTCTATCGCAGACAAATAAACAAGCATACAATAAGTATTCATCTAATGCACGGGTAAAACTCAAATAAGAGATCTAACCAGAAGGTTCAACTTAAGAACTCCGGTTTGCAAAAAGAATCAAATCAAACGAAGCAACAAAAGTCAAACGGCAAAAGAAACAAGCTTCGTTTACTATTCTGGATCTAGGGCAATTTTTACAGTGGCAAAAACTTGTTTAAGTTGGTTAAACGGATAGAGGGTTTTGAGATGAAACTCCAGGCGCTTGAATCGCCTGATTCCGATAAAAGAGCGAAAAGTTAGACTAAACCGAAAATCGGATCAGGAATCGCGATCAGAAAAATCGCAGATTTAATCCAAGAAAAAAGAAAAATGACGAACGTTCGCTAGAACGAACGAACGGACGAACGCTCGCTAAATAAATAAATCAGAAAAACCGATCTATTTAAAAAAACCGAAAAAACCGTGACTTCTTTAAAAAAACGGCGGCGAAAACGAGGTTGACCTCGGGCGGCGGGTCCGGCGGCGACGACGGGGGCCGGCGGCGGCAGCGGTGGCGCTGGCGGCAGGGGTGGCTAGGGTTAGGGTTTCGGGCGCGGTGGGCTGGCGGCGGCTGATGGGCTCGGCGGCTCGGGTCGGGCGGCTTATAAAGGCTGCCCCCGGGCGGAGTCCCGCTCGGGTACGGCCCAAAGTCGGTTCGCGTTTTTTTAATTATTCCGCGCAGAAAAACAAATAAAAGAAATACTAAACGGACTCCAAAAATCCCGAACCCGGGCTTCTAAAATCAAGCCGCACAAGGTGAACATTTATTTGGGGCCTAAATGCAATTTTGAAAAACGCACATTTTTCCTAAATTCAAATAAAATACCGAAAAACTCCGAAATAAAATCTTATTTGATTTTATTATTAAATCCTCAATATTTCTTTATTTTGGGAAAGTCATTTTATTCCCTCTCTCATATTTTTGTAATAGAAACAATTGATGATAAAATAATTAAAATCAAATGATCCTATTCTCAAAATTTGAGAAAACTCAAATATGAAAATAAAGAAATCCCCAACTCTCTCCATTGGTCCTTGAGTTGCGTGGAATTTCTAGGATCAAACCAAAAGCAAAATAAAATATGATATGCAATGATGATCTAGTGTATAACATTCCAAATTGAAAATTTGGGATGTTACAAACCTACCCCCTTAAGATGAATCTCACCCTCCAGATTCGGGTTGGCTAGAAAATAGGTGAGGGTGGTCCTTGAGCAAATCTTCCTCTCGCTCCCAGGTGGCTTCATCCTCCATGTGGTGGCTCCACTGAACCTTATAGAACTTGATAACCTTGCTGCGGGTGACTCGACTGGCATACTCTAGAATCTTAACTGGTTTCTCCTCATAGGTCAAATCGTTATCCAACTGAATTGCTTCCAGTGGCACTGTGTCTCTCAAGGGTATGTCAGCCATCTCCGCGTGGCACTTCTTCAACTGAGAAACGTGGAACACATCATGATCTCCTGACAAGGCTCCAGGTAATTCCAACTTGTAGGCCACTTCTCCCATACGTTCCAATACTCAGTATGGTCCTACGAATCGTGGCGCTAACTTTCCTTTAACACCAAGCTTTGTTCCCCGAAGTGGGGATACTCGAAGATAAGCTCTATCTCCAACTTCGTAAACTGTCTCCTTGCGTTTAGAACCTGCATAACTCTTCTGTCTGGACTTTGCTATCTTGAGCCTATCACGAATCAATTTCACCTTCTATTCAGACTCCGTAATCGAGTCAGGTCCAAACAACTGGCGGTCTCCAACTTCATCCCACGTCAACGGTGTCCTGCACCTCCTTCCGTACAAAGCTTCGAAAGGGACCATCTTTAAACTGGATTGATAGCTGTTGTTGTAAGAGAACTCTGGATAAGGCAAATTCTCGTCCAACTAGATCCATAATCTATCGCACAAGCTCTCAGCATGTCGTCCAAAATCTGATTGACTCTCTCGGTCTGTCCATCTGTCTGTGGATGAAAAGCTGTGCTGAACTCTAGCCTGGTACCCAAAGTTTCGTGCAACTGATTCTAGAACTTTGAGGTAAACTAGGTTCCTCTATTTGATACTATACTCCTCGGAACTCCATGTAAGCATACAATCCTGGTCATGTATATCTTTGCCAACTTAGCACTGGTGTAAGTGGTCTTTACCGGGATGAAATGAGCTACTTTCGTCAACCGATCAACTACAACCCAAATCGAGTCATAGCCTGAACGAGTCCTGGGTAATCCCATGATAAAATCCGTGCCTAACTTATCCCACTTCCATTCGGGTATCAGCAATGGTTGTAGCAATCCTGCTGGCTTCTAATGCTCTGCCTTTACTCTCTGACATACATCACAAACTGCTACATACTCTGCAATATCTTTCTTCATTCCGGTCCACCAGAAAATATCCTTCAAATCCAAATACATCTTGGTATTTCCTGGGTGAATCGAATATGGTGAATCGTGTGCCTCTTGCAGAATCAACTTCCTGATCTCCGGGTCATTGGGCACATAAACACGGTCTTCAAACCATAGGGTGTTGTGCTCATCCTCACGAAATCCTTTAGCCTTTCCTTCGCTCATTTTCTCCTTTATAGAGGCAATCTCCTTGTCAGTCTTCTGAGCTTCTCTGATTCTATCCATCAAAGTTGACTGAATCTCCAATGCTGCTACATAGCCTCTCGGAACTATTTCCAAACATAGTTCACGAAGATTTTCGGCTAACTCCCTTGGTATTTCTCCCGTCATTAGTGTATTGACATGGCTTTTGCGGCTTAATGCGTCAGCTACTACATTAGCTTTTCCGGGATGGTAATGCAATCTCATATCATAATCCTTGATGAGCTCCAACAATCTCCTTTGTCTGAGGTTCAACTCCTTCTGCGTGAAAATGTACTTCAAACTCTTGTGATCCGTGTACACCTCACAGTGATTTCCAATGAGGAAATGTTTCCAAGTCTTCAGTGCATGCACTACGGCTGCTAACTCCAAATCATGCATAGCATAATTCAACTCGTGAGGTTTCAGTTGTCTTGAGGCATATGAAACAACTCTCCCTTCCTGCATAAGCACTGCTCCAAGTCCTCGACGTGAAGCGTCGAAGTACACCTCATAATCCTTGGTCTGGTCTAGCAAAATCAACACTAGTGAAGTAACCAAGCGTTTCTTCAACTCCTGGAAACTAGCCTCACACTCCTCGGTCCATATGAACTTGGTATCCTTCTTTAATAACTCAGTCATAGGATTTGCAATCTTTGAGAAATTCTCAATAAATCTCCGGTAGTATCCTGCGAGTCCAAGGAAACTCTGGATCTCGCCAACTGTGGTTGGTACTTCCCACTTGGTCATGGTATCAACTTTAGTGGGATCTACTGATATACCTTCTCCGGATATAACGTGTCCGAGGAATCCTACTTCCTTCAACCAAAACTCACATTTGCTGAACTTGGCATACAACTGATGTTCTCTGAGCTTCTCAAGTACCAATCGCAAATGTTCCTTATGCTCCTCTTCACTTTTCGAGTAAACCAGAATATCATCAATGAACACCACGACGAACTTATCCAAGAACTCCATAAACACTTTGTTCATCATGTCCATAAAATAGGCAGGTGCGTTAGTCAGACCAAATGACATAACGGTATACTCGTATAGCCCATACCTGGTGGTAAAAGCTGTCTTAGGTATATCCTGTTCTCGAATCTTCAACTGGTGGTATCCTGATCGCAGATCGATCTTGGAAAATACCTTAGCTCCTTGCAATCGATCAAACAGATCATTGATCATTGGTAGTGGGCACTTGTTCTTGATGGTTACTTCATTCAATCCACGATAGTCAACAACCATCCTTAATGATCCATCCTTTTTCTCCACTAGAAGTACTGGTGATCCCCAAGGTGACGAACTTGGGCGAATGTAACCTTTATCCAGTAACTCCTTAATCTGCTTCTTAATTTCAACCAAATCCTTTGCAGGCATCCTGTATGGTCTCTTTGATATTGGCACTGTGCCTGGCAATAGCTCAATCAAAAACTCAATATCTCTATCCGGTGGCATGCCTGGCAACACTTCTGCAAATACTTCAGGGAAATCCCTTACCACTGGTACTTCCTCCTTCACAACTCCTGATAAGGAATTTACTTGTGTCCTATTTGGCGCATGTCGGGATACATACTTGATCCTTCTTCCTTCTGGCGTTGTAAGCAAAATTGTCTTACTAGCGCAATCGATGTTTCCCCCATACATCGATAGCCAATTCATACCCAGAATTACATCCAATCCTTGTGATTCCAAAATGATTAAATCCGAGGGAAACACATGCCTACCTATACTCAATGGCACTTGAAAACATCCTTGACTGGCCATATACTCCGCTCCTGGTGAGCTTACTAGCATAGGTGTTCTAAGAACCTTAGTGGGCAAGTTATACTTATCCACAAATCCCCTTGATATGTATGAATGCGATGCACCAGTATCAAAAGAACGAGTGCAGTAAATGACTTACCCAAAAACTTACCGATTACGGCATCCGGCTGCTCTTAAACCTCCTCCATGTTAACGTGGTTCACCTGTCCCCTGTTGAAAGGGTTCGGCTTCTTCCCAGAGCTTCCATTGCCATTCTGGCCTTCAGGACATTCATTGGCATACTGTCCGGTCTTCTGGCACTTAAAGCAAGTGACTTGGCTCAGGTCCTTCTTGGCTGGGGTTGATGGGTTGGTACGGTTCTGGCCGTTGCTTCCTCCATTGCCATTACCATTCTTGGTGTCGTTGTGATTGTGCGAGCTACCTCCTCCATGGGTATGATGAAAATTTCCTCCCAATCTAGGGGTAAAACGTGGCTTCTGCTGGGCTCCAGAATTGTACTTCCTTGTCCATACTTCCTCTCGCGGTTCTCAATTTGCTGCTGCTTTCCTTCAATCATAAGAGCACGGTCTACCAACTCCTGGTAGTTGTTGAAGGTTGCTACCATCAACTGCATGCTCAACTCATCATTCAGTCCTTCCAGAAACTTCTCCTGCTTAGCTGCATCTGTAGCAACGTCATCTGGGGCATAACGTGCTAATTTACTAAAGTCCTCCACATACTGGCCAACTGTTCGTCCTCCTTGGCGCAAGTTGCGAAACTCTCGCTTCTTCATGTCCATAGCTCCTGCTGAAACATGGGCAGTATGAAAAGCCTGCTGAAACTGGTCCCATGTGATAGAGTCGACAGGGAAAGTGGCTGTGAAATTCTCCCACCATGATGCTGCGGGTACTTCAAGCTGATGTGCGGCAAACTTCACCTTCTCCGCATCTGTGCATCCTGCTGTGGTCAACTCTCTAGCTGTCTTGCGGTGCCAATCATCTGCTACTATCGGCTCGGTGCTACTGGAGAACACTGACGGATTCAGCCTAAGAAAACGGGCTAAGTGATCAACAGGTGGTGGTGGTGGTGGTGGGTTGTTGTTGTTGTTCCCCTGATTCTGATTCTGAACTAGCAACTGCATCAATGTGTTCTGCTACTGGATCAACTGGGTGAGCTCCAGTGGAAAGGTGAATCCGGGGTCACGTCTCGGAGGCACCTGAGGGTTTAGAAAAAGATGAGAGTTAAGAATAGAGGGGGTCTAAAGAGAAAACACTACCCATATGCACATGAGGCAAAAGCAAACAATTCACTTCATTCATTCAAACAAGGGCATACAATCGATCTAACTATCACAAAAGTGCTCGGACTACTGTATTTACATGGTGGACTACTACTACTGATGAGGTGGTCTACTAGAAATATTCTTCGGTTGCAGACTCCATGATATCTGCCCCGGCTTCATCAACATAGTCATCATCGCTATCATCTGGATCCGAGTCGGTGTCGTCGATGATGATGTAATCTTCCGGGCGAATCTCCTTGGGTTCTTCGTCTTCATCTACTGGTGTAGGGCCTCCCATAAATATCCCGATCTTCTTGATCAGATCGTCATTCTTCTCCAAGAATACTTCAATTTCTTCTTCATAATCTTCACGTGTAGCCTTGAGTTCTTCCTCTAGTTCCTTGATTCTTGTCCTAGCCTTCTTTAGATCTATCATGTCGGCGCACATCTAGTTCTCCTGTCGTCGAATGTGTTGGTTTAATTCCTGGATAAAAGCTGTAATTGATCTATCCTTTCTAGTGCTGATCATCTCCCAGTGCTCATCTCGGCGCCCACAAATCTGGTAGATAGTATCCTTGAGATCATTGCGGTAGACTTATCCAATGCGTCCCATGGCGATGTGAGCTGCCATGCTCTTTCCTAGACTCCAAGTTGGTGCATCAAAAGAAAACTCTATGGGCTCAGTGACTGGCATGAACGTCCTTCCTGGAACTTGAACTTGAATCATCCAGCGCTCTTCTTCAGGTAAAGTGGCATTGTAGGTTCCGGTGAAGCTTGGTACTCCTATGTTCAGGTATCTAGTGACTTCCTTCAAGGGACGTCCAAAGGGTGTATCGTCATCCGGTTGCGTGAACTTGTTCCTTGCATCCCCCATCTAAAGAGTAGAAAAGATGAGAGGTCAGAAGAGAAGAGAGTGAATAGTGATCTAGGTCTTTAGCTTAGTGGTCGTGTCCTACAGTCAGCGTGTGCTCTGATACCATCTCTGTAGTGACCAGACCTCAAACAGTCTGATCTCTATCCTCAGGTGTCATCCCTGGATCAGTAATGCTGACCCCACACAGTACTTGGAGGATTTATAACAGAGTAGCAATCACACACTTATTACATCGAGTGTCTCAATAGAGAACTTATTACAATAAATATGGCTTAAGGCCATCTAATAATTGTAACAGCGGAAGGCTTGGAAGATAAGTGAGTCCATCAACTCCAACGGCATCACTGAGTATAGAACCACGACTAAAACTCCTTAATCGTCGTCTGAAAAGTCTACAACATTAACGTTGCAGCCTGAAACGGGTCAGCACATGGAATATGCTAGCAAAGTAACACATAGAGAGTAATGGAATGAAACAACTATACTATATGTATATTTGGCTGGTGGAAAGCTCTATGGTTACAGTTTTGCAAAGAGCCAATTTTTCCCTACTGCAAAGGAATAAATTTTATTTAACTATCATGGTATTTGTTAAACATTGAGAATGGTTGATAGCATTCTAAATCCCAATTAAGCATCATCATTAAACAAAACCCAACAAAATTAAATTAGAGAGTAACATGTAGAGATTCACATGATAATCCAAGTACTAGATACTAAAGATGTCCATAACCGGGGACACGGCTAACCATGATTAGTTTATACACTCTGCGGAGGTTTGCACACTTTTTCCCACAAGACTCGATCGCCTCCGTTTGGTTTCTCGCACTACATGGTGTTTGAGAAGACGGATGACCGAGACATAGTCTTTCAGAAGCGCTAGCACCTTACGATGGATAGACCGTTACACCTACTTTCCCCTACACCTGCTAGTCTACCCTGTAAGAGTTCGCATGACTTAATCAACTATGCTAGAGCCCATAATAGCTTGTGGCTGCACACGGAAGTTTCTAGTATGAAAAATCTCATGATCCCTTTGGGCCTGGGTGGCAGTCCATAAAGAAAAACAGGCAATCCTGGAATACCAAGGTACCTTAATCCACCCAGATGTGTGTTTAAGTTGCCACCATAGATAAACCATTAATTAACAAACTCACATCTGTCATGGATATCACTCACCCAATCCACGTCTACTAGCATAGCATGGCATAATAGGCAACGCAGAAGTAACTCCCAAGGTTTGATAATATAACAGGTAATAGGTACTACCTCAACTACTTCCCATCCCAAAATTGAATTAGATCCTAATCATGCAATGTTTGAGGATTGATCTAATGCAATAAAACTGGGTAGTAGGGGGTATGATCAAAGTGTTACTTGCCTTGCTGATGATCCGCGAAACCTATAGATTCGAAGTAACAGGCGGCGCACTCCGGGTATTCTATCGCAGACAAACAAACAAGCATACAATAATTATTCATCTAATGCATGGGTAAAACTCAAATAAGAGATCTAACCAGAAGGTTCAACTTAAGAACTCCAGTTTGCAAAAAGAATCAAATCAAACGAAGCAACGAACGTCAAACGGCAAAAGAAACAAGCTTCGTTTACTATTCTGGATCTAGGGCAATTTTTATAGTGGCAAAAACTGGTTTAAGTTGGTTAAACGGATAGAGTGTTTCGAGACGAAACTCCAGGCGCTTGAATCGCCTGATTCCGATAAACGAGCGAAAAGTTATACTAAAACGACGAAAAAAGAAAAATCACGGATTTAATCCGAGAAAAAAGAAAAACGACGAACGTTCGCTAGAACGAACGAACGGACGAACGCTCGCTAAATAAATAAATCGGAAGAACCAATCTATTTAAAAAAACCGAAAAAAACCGCGACTTTTAAAAAAAACGGCGGCGAAAACGAGGTTGACCTCGGGCGGCGGGTCCGGCGACGGCGACGGCGGTGGGCGGCGGCGGTGGCGGTAGCGGCGGCTAGGGTTAGGGTTTCAGGCGCGGTGGGCTGGCGGCGGCTGATGGGCTCGACGGCTCGGGTCGATCGGCTTATAAAGGCTGCCCCCGAGCGGAGTCTCGCTCTGGTACGGCCCAAAGTCGGTTCGCGTTTTTTTTAATTATTTCGCGCAGAAAAACAAATAAAAGAAATACTAAACGGACTCCAAAAATCCCGAACCCGGGCTTCTAAAATCAAGCCACACAAGGTGAACATTTATTTGGGGCCTAAATGCAATTTTGAAATACGCACATTTTTCCTAAATTCAAATAAAATACCGAAAAACTCCGAAATAAAATCTTATTTGATTTTATTATTAAATCCTCAATATTTCTTTATTTTGGGAAAGTCATTTTATTCCCTCTCTCATATTTTTGTAATAGAAACAATTGATGATAAAATAATTAAAATGAAATGATCCTATTCTCAAAATTTGAGAAAACTCAAAATATGAAAATAAAGAAATCCCCAAGTCTCTCCGTGGGTCCTTGAGTTGCGTGGAATTTCTAGGATCAAACCAAAAGCAAAATAAAATATGATATGCAATGATGATCTAGTGTATAACATTCCAAATTGAAAATTTAGGATGTTACATATAGCAATACATAATTACCTACGTTAAACTCACGCTTTTGTATCCTTTAGTCATGCCATCTTTTAACTTTTTCTTTAAACAACTTGGCATTTTCGTAGGCCTGGGTTCTGCATTCATCAGGTGAGCTAATATCAAATAACTTCTTCTCACCGGCAAGTTCAAAATCATAATTAAGTTCTTTAATAGCCCAATAAGCCTTGTGTTCTAGTTCGAGAGGTAAGTGACATGCTTTTCCGTAGACCATTTTGTACGGAGACATACCCATAGGATTTTTATATGCAGTTCTATAGGCCCATAATGCATCATCAAGTTTCTTGGACCAATTCTTTCTAGACCTATTCACAGTCTTTTGCAAAATTAATTTGAGTTCTCTATTACTCAATTCTACTTGACCACTAGACTAAGGGTGATAAGGAGATGCAATTCTATGATTAACATCATATTTAGCAAGCATTTTACTTAAAGCACCATGAATAAAATGTGAGCCACTTTAAGTCATTAAATATCCAGGGACTCCAAACCTTGGAAAAATAACTTCTTTAAGCATTTTAATAGAAGTGTTATGATCAGCACTACTAGCTGGAATAGCTTCTACCCACTTAGTAACGTAATCAACAGCAACTAAAACATGTGTATAACCATTAGAGGAAGGAAAAGGTCCCATATAGTCAAAGCCCAAAATATCAAATGGTTTAATAACAAGTGAATAATTCATATGCATTTCTTGACGTCTACTAATATTACCAATTCTTTGACATTCATCACAAGATAAGATAAACTTACGGGCATCCTTGAAGAGAGTAGGCCAATAAAAACCAGATTGCAGTACCTTATGTGCAGTTCTATCTCCAGCATGGTGTCCTCCATAAGCTTCAGAGTGACACTTGCGTAGGATCTGTTCCTCTTCATGCTCAGGTACACAACGTCTAATAACACCATTTACTCCTTCTTTATAAAGATGTGGGTCATCCCAAAAGTAATGCCTCAAATCATAAAAGAACTTTTTCTTTTGCTGGTATGTGACACTAGGTGGTATAAACTTAGAAACAATGTAATTAGCATAGTCAACATACCATGGAGCAGTATGAGAAGTATTTATGACATTTAATTGCTCATCAGGGAAGCTATCATCAATAGGTAGTGGGTCATCAAGCACATTTTCTAGCCTAGACAAGTTGTCTGCAACGGGGTTCTCAGCTCCTTTTCTATCAACAATATGTAAATAAAATTCTTGAAGCAAGAGAACCCATCTAATCAGCCTAGGTTTAGCATCCTTATTTTCCATAAGATATTTGATAGCACCATGATTAGTGTGAATAGTTACTTTAGAATCAACAATATAAGGTCTAAACTTATCACAAGCAAATACAACTGCTAAGAATTCTTTTTCAGTAGTAGCATAATTTCTTTGAGCATTGTCTAGAGTTTTACTAGCATATTGAATAACATTTAGTTTCTTATCAACTCTTTGTCCTAGAACAACACCTACAGCATAATCACTAGCATCACACATAATTTCAAAGGGTAAATTCCAATCAGGTGGCTCAACAATAGGTGCAGAGATCAATGCTTTCTTAAGTATTTCAAATGCTTCTACACAATCATCATCAAAGACAAATGGTATGTCTTTTTGTAATAAATTAGTCAGAGGCCGAGAGATTTTTGAGAAGTCCTTGATGAACCTCCTATAAAAACCGGCATGACCAAGGAAACTTCTTATACCTTTGATGTCCTTGGGACATGGCATCTTTTCAATAGCATCAACCTTGGCTTTATCAACTTCAATACCTCTTTTAGAAACTTTATGCCCCACGACAATACCTTCATTAACCATAAAGTGGCACTTTTCCCAATTCAAGACAAGATTAGTTTCTTCACATCTCGGCAAAACTCGATCAAGGCTGCTCAAGCAATAATCAAAAGAAGATCCATACACGGAAAAGTCGTCCAGGAAAACCTCACAAATCTTTTCACAAAAGTCAGAGAATATAGCCATCATGCATCTTTGAAAGGTAGAAGGTGCATTACATAAACCAAAAGGGCATGTAAAAGTAGTCTTTGATTGATCTTTGGCTGACACAGGTATTTGAGAGAAACCAGAATAACCATCTAGAAAGCAAAAATGTGTATGTTTGGATAATCTTTCTAGCATTTGATCGATAAAAGGTAAGGGGTAATGATCTTTTTTAGTAGCCTTATTTAATTTGCGGAAATGAATTACCATCCTATAACCAATGATAATTCTTTGAGGAATCAATTCATCTTTATCATTAGGAACAACAATAATACCTCCGTTCTTAGGGACACAATGGATAGGACTTACCCACTTACTATCGGCAACGGGATAAATTATACCTGCCTCAAGGAGCTTTAGTATCTCCTTTCTTACCACTTCTTTCATTTTAGGATTCAGTCGGTGTTGATGATCACAAACTGGTTTAGCATCTGCTTCGAAATTAATTTTATGTTGACATAGAGTGGGACTAATGCCCTTAAGATCATCAAGAGTATACCAAATAGCAGCACAGTGCTTCTTTAGAGTTTTTAATAATCTCTCTTCTTCATGTTCTGAAAGGTTAGCACTAATAATAACAGGGTATATCTTTTTCTCATCAAGATAAGCATATTTAAGAGTATCAGGTAATGGTTTAAGCTCAAACACGGGATCACCCTTGGGTGGAGGAGGATCCCCTAGGATTTCAACAGGTAAATTGTTTTTCAGAATAGGTTCCTGTTTAAAGAATACTTCATCTAATTCCCTTCTTTCATTCATAAACATATCATTTTCATGGTCTAGCAAATATTGTTCTAAAGGATAACTAGGAGGTACGGCAATAGAAGCAAGACCAATAATTTCATCCTTACTAGGTAATTCTTCTTCACAGTGTTGTCTACTAAATTTAGAAAAATTAAATTCATGAGTCATATCATCTAAACCGACAGTAACAACATCCCTTTTGCAATCTATGGTAGCATTAACAGTATTTAAGAAGGGTCTACCAAATATAATGGGACAAAAACTATCTTGTGGGGAACCAAGAACAAGAAAATCAGCAGGATATTTAGTTTTCCCACACAAGACTTCAACATCTCTAACAATTCCCATTGGTGAAATAGTATCTCTACTAGCAAGTTTAATTGTGACATAATTATCTTCTAACTCAGCGGGTGCAATGTCATGCATAATTTCTTTGTATAAGTCAATAGGTATTGCACTAGCTCTAGAACCCATATCACACAAGCCATGATAACAATGATCTCCTATTTTAACAGAAATAACATGCATGCCTACCACAGGTCTAGGTTTATCTGTATCACAGGGTTTAGCAATTCTAGTAGTTTCATTACAGAAATAAATAACATGCCCATCTATATTATCAGACAAGAGATCTTTAACAATAGAAATATTAGGTTCAACTTTAACTTGCTCAGGAGGTGTATATGTTTTAATATTGCTTTTACGAACCACAATTGAAGCTTTAGCATGATCCTTTATCCTAACAGGGAAAGGTGGTTTCTCAACATAAGAAGTAGGAACAATAGGATCTTTATAAGTAATAGTCTTTTATTCAACTTTAATAGGTGCAGCTACTTTTACTTCTATGGGAGGATGATATTTAAACCACTTCTCCTTGGGGAGATCAACATAAGCAGCAAAAGATTCACAGAAAGAAGCTACTATCTCAGAGTCAAGTCCATATTTAGTGCTAAATTTACGAAAAATATTGGTATCCATAAAAGATTTAACACAATCAAAACTAGGTGTTATACCTGACTCCTTACCATTGTCGAGGTCCCAATATTCGGAGTTGTGTTTAATTATTTCCAATAAATCCCATTTGAATTCAATAGTCTTCATCATAAAAGAGCCAGCACAAGAAGTATCAAGCATGGTGCGATTGTTACCAGAAAGCCAAGCATAAATTTTTTGAATAATCATTTCTCTCGAGAGCTCATGATTGGGGCATGAATATAACATTGATTTAAGCCTCCCCCAAGGTTGAGCGATGCTTTCTCCTTCGCGAGGCCAAAAATTATATATATAATTGCGATCACGATGAACAAGATGCATAGGATAAAACTTTTGATGAAATTCCAATTTCAATCGTTTGTAGTTCCAAGACTCCATATCATCACATAGCCTATACCATGTCGATGCATCTCCCCTCAAAGATAAAGGGAAGACCTTCTTCTTAACAACATCTCCGGGTACAGCTGCAAGCTTAAATAATCCACAAACTTCATCCACATATATTAGATGCTCATCAGGATGTTTTGTTCCATCTCCGGGTACAGCTGCAGTTTTTCTACCATACCCAAAGAAATTTCAAAGAAAGCATTTTCATTTTCAGTAGGTTCAGTGGGTTGAGGAGCAACTCTTTGCTCTACTGGTCAGGGTGAAGATACCCCGAACAAGCTCCTCAGAGGATTACTTTCCATAGTAACAAGTGACAGTAAATTTCAACACACTATATAAATTTTTCCTTAACAAATTCCACTTACCAAAGGCGCTTCACTCCCCGGCAACGGCGCCAGAAAAGAGTCTTGAAGGCCCACAAGTATAGGGGATCTATCGTAGTCCTTTCGATAAGTAAGAGTGTTGAACCCAACGAGGAGCGAAAGGAAATGATAAGCGGTTTCCAGCAAGGTATTCTCTGCACTGAAATAAGTGGTAACAGATAGTTTTGCGATAAGATAATTTGTAACGAGCAACAAGTAACAAAAGTAAATAAGGTGCAGCAAGGTGGCCCAATACTTTTTGTAGCAAAGGACAAGCCTGGACAAACTCTTATATGATGTAAAGTGCTCCCGAGGACACATGGGAATATCGTCAAGCTAGTTTTCATCACGTTCATATGATTCGCGTTTGGTACTTTGATAATTTGGTATGTGGGTGGACCGGTGCTTGGGTGCTGCCCTTACTTGGACAAGCATCCCACTTATGATTAACCTCTATTGCAAGCATCCGAAAATACAACAAAAGTATTAAGGTAAACCTAACCATAGCACGAAACATATGGATCCAAATAAGCCCTTACGAAGCAACGCATAAACTAGGGTTTAAGCTTCCGTCACTCTAGCAACCCATCATCTACTTATTACTTCCCAATGCCTTCCTCTAGGCCCAAACAATGGTGAAGTGTCATGTAGTAGATGTTCACATGACACCACTAGAGGAGAGACAACATACATCTCATCAAAATATCGAACGAATACCAAATTCACATGGCTACTAATAGCAAGACTTCTCCCATGTCCTAAGGAACAAAAGTAACTACTCACAAAGCATAAACATGTTCATAATCAGAGCAGTATTAATGTGCATATAGGATATGAACATATGATCTTCCACCAATTAAACCAACTAGCATGAACTACAAGGAGTAATTAACACTACTCGCAACCTACTAGCACCAATCCCGGACATGGAGACAAGAATTGGATACAAGAGATAAACTAGGGTTTTGAGATGAGATGGTGCTGATGAAGATGTTGATGGAGATTGCCCTCTCCCGATGTGAGGAGCGTTGGTGATGACGATGGCGATGATTTCCCCCTCCGGGAGGGAAGTTTCCCCGGCAGAACAGCCTCGCCAGAACCCTAGATTGGTTCCGCCAAGGTTCCGCCTCGTGGCGGCGGAGTTTCGTCCGAGAAGATGGCTTATGAATTTTTTCCCATCGAAAGAGTCCATATAGCAGAAGATGGTCACCGGAGGGCCACCAGGGGGCCCACGAGGTAGGGGGCTTGCCCAGGGGGTAGGGCGCGCCCCCACCCTCGTGGGCAGGGTGTGGCCCCCCTGGTGAAGTTCTTGCACTCAATGTTATTTATATATTTGGAAAACAACATCCGTGAAGTTTCAGGACTTTTGGAGCTGTGCAGAATAGGTCTCTAATATTTGGTCCTTTTCCAGGCAGAATGCCAGCTGTGGCATTCTCCCTCTTTGTGTAAACCTTGTAAAATAAGAGAGAATAGGCATAAGTATTGTGACATAATGTGTAATAACAGCCCATAATGCAATAAATATTGATATAAAAGCATGATGCAAAATGGACGTATCAGTGTGTGCTCAGCGAGTTCCCTCGGTACACCTGGCATGTTAGAAGGCTTCCATGCAAAGATGTCCCGGTTCTCATGGATGAACTCGATGAGCGCGCTTTCCTATTTGGGATCCAGGTTAGCGCTGATGCTGAACTGCTTGGATGAATCACCAGGAACAAAATCAACCATCTTAGTGTCTGTGGCCGATTTAAACTTCAACGCCGGATCGTGCTCCGTAGTTTGCTTTTTCAAAGAAGCCATGTCTGCCAGATCAAACTTGTCCTTATAAAACTTCAGCTCTTCTGTGGCACAAACCGACTCAGCGTAAGCCGCATCACCTTCCTCACATTCCAAAGCAATCTTCCTGCTCCCATGTACTGTGATGGTCCCCTTATGACCTGGTATCCTAAGCTACAGATAAACATAACACGACCTTGCCATGAACTTGGCATAAGCCGGTCGCCCAAACAGGGCATGATACGGACTCTTGATTTTCACCACCTCAAAAGTCAATGTTTCTGACCTTGAATCATGATCATCTCCAAAGGCCACCTCTAGGGCTATCTTTCCCACTGGATACGCAGACTTACCGGGCACCAGACCATGAAAAACGGTGTTCGACGGTTTAAGATTCTTATCTGTCAACCCCATACGGCGGAAGGTATCATAGTAAAGAATATTTATACTGCTTCCCCCATCAGTAAGCACCTTGGTGAATTTATACCCCCAACCTGAGGTGCCACCACTAAGGCTAGATGACCCGGATTATCAACCCGGGGTGGGTGATCCTCTCTACTCCATAAAATGGGCTTCTCAGACAAGCGCAGATACTGAGGCACCGCCGGTTCAACAGAGTTTACCGCCCTCTTGTGAAGCTTCCACTACAAAAAAATACACTTCCATATGATACATGTTTGTCACAGTAGGTCGCTTTTTTGTCATGCATGTACATTCATGACAAATTTATGACAGAATCAAGATAGTCATACCTGTGCCGTCGTAGAAGTGTTCCATGACATTACCAAAATTATCATCACGGAAGTGTCCACTTCCATGACGATAAATCGCGCCTCACAGAAGTGCTTTCGTCAAGGGTGACCGACACGTGGCATCCACCGTAACGGAATGCCGTTAAGCTATCTGGCCGGGTTTTGGATCCGATAACCCGTTAACAGCCCCGACCAATGGGAAATTTCCATGTGTAAAATTCTTATTGGCGGACGAAACACGTGTCAGCTCGTCAGTCAGTCAGATAGGCGCCTATGATACGTCGACATGTGGCACGGCCCAATAGAGGCCCATTCATGTGAAAAGGCCGGCCCGTTTGACTTGGTCAAAAGGTGGCGGGCCGGCCCATGGAAAGCCTGTTAACGGCCTGTTCGCATATAGCCCATTTACAGCACGCTAACCCAAGGCCCATTACGCCCTATCCGAATTAGGCCCAGTAGCATCATCTGGGTCATCCAATATGATTCCAGCCCGTTTTCACTTCTGGCCCATGTATGGCCCTTGACGTCTTTCGGCCCATATGAGGCCCTATGTAACTCTTGGCCTATTAACGGCCCGTGGTGAAACTCGCCCGTAATGAACATTGTATCACTTTATACCCATTAACGGCATGTTATTCCGTTGGGCCGTTTCCAGCCCATGTTATCTTTCGGCCTTCTTAGAGCCCATTTATTCTTGGGCTCATTTCCAGCATTCGTTTACTTACGGCCCATTACTGTCATTTTCTACTTGTGGGCCAAATCCAGCCCGTGGTTACAGTCGGCCCGTTTGTGGTCCATTAATACGTTGGGCCATTTTCATAGCGTCATCAAATATGGCCTATTAACGATGGCCCGTTACGGTCGGCCCATGAACGGACGATTCCAACTCTAGCCCATTTACGGCCATAATGCGGCCTGTTATTGGCCCATGTTTGGCCAATCGATCATACGGCCCGTATAAGGCCCATTGATGATACGGCCCGTAGAAGGCCCATTGTTTCTACGGCCCGTAGAAGGCCTACTGTTTCTACGGCCCGTAGAAGGCCCACTGTTTCTACGGCCCGTAGGAGGCCCAGTGTCACTAAAGTAAATATTAGCCCATGGTTATTGTGGCCTAGTTTAAAAAAACATGTTATTGCAGCCACTAGTTAACCGCGGAAAAAGAACTGCAATGACTACAAGCAAACAAATAAACAAGACAACAAGGAAATAAATAAGCAAGCAACTAACGCTAGGCTATCACGGCTATTACACACATTACATCCACTGGGCATCAAAGTTCGCCACCAGTGCAAATATAGGGAACAAAGCAGCATATCATATACACTGGCCATCAAAATTGGCCACCAGTGCAAATAAACGCGGCAGCAAAACAAGAGCATAACTGAAACAAGTTCATAAGAGCTCAAGAAACGTTATCCTGGGTATCCACCATGCTGGCAATAAGCTTAGCAAGCTGATTAGCTTTGTCCTGTTTGGCGCTAAAATCCTCCAACGCTTGCTGTTGCACCAAAAAGTATGCATCTGAATGCTCCAGGGACTTCCGCAGTCCTTCCGCTTCTTGTCGCAGCACAGCTGAACGATGTCTTTCAGCTTGTAGTTGAGACTCAAGAAACCGAACTGATTCAGACAGTGAGTTTGAATAGCTTGTGCAAGCGGTAGTGGCCAGTAACTCCAACACTAAACCAAGACAGGATGTGTCACTATCCTGAACCTTATCTGCATTACTTCCTTTACCGTTGCTTAATAAGGCACTCTTCCCCAATAGTCTGTCAGCATTCTAAAAGAAGAAACAAGCAGACACATAACAAGTTTAGCATGTACTAGGAAATATGCCCTAGAGGCAATAATAAAGTTGTTATTTATATTTCCTTATATCATGATAAATGTTTATTATCCATGCTAGAATTGTATTAACCGGAAACTTTGTACATGCGTGAATGCATAGACAAAACAGAGTGTCCCTAGTATTCCTCTACTTGACTAGCTCGTTAATCAAAGATAGTTAAGTTTCCTGACCATAGACATGTGTTGCCATTTGATGAACGGGATCACATCATTAGAGAATGATGTGATGGACAAGATCCATCCGTTAGCTTAGCATAATGATCTTTAAGTTTTATTGATATTGCTTTCTTCATGACTTATACATATTCCTCTAACTATGAGATTATGCAACTCCCGAATACCGTAGGAACACCTTGTGTGCTATCAAACGTCACAATGTAGCTGGGTGATTATAAAGATTCTCTACAGGTGTCTCCAAAGGAGTTTGTTCTATTGGCATAGATCAAGATTAGGATTTGTCACTCCGAGTATCGGAGAGATATCTCTGGGCCCTCTCGGTAATTCACATCACTATAAGCCTTGCAAGCAGTGTGACTAATGACTTAGTTATGGGATGATGCACTTTGGAATGAGTAAAGATACTTGCTGGTAACGAGATTGAACTAGGTATGATGATACCGATGATCGAATCTCGGGCAAGTAACATACCGATGACAAAGGGAATAATGTATGTTGTTATTGCTGTTTAACCGATAAAGATCTTCGTAGAATATATAGGAACCAATCTGAGCATCCAGATTCCGCTATTGGTTATTAATTGGAGATGTGTATCCGTCATGTCTACATAGTTCTCAAACCTGTAGGGTCCGCACGCTTAATGTTTGATGATGATTTGTATTAAGAGTTATGTGTTTTTGGTGACCGAAGTTTGTTTAGAGTCCCGGATGATATCATAAACATGACGAGGAGTCTCGAAATGGTCGAGAGGTAAAGATTCATATATTGGAAGGTAGTATTCGGACATTGGAATGGCTTCGAGTGGTTCGGGTATTTTACAGGAGTACCGAGGGGTTACCGGAACCCCCCGGGGAAGTATTGGGCCTAGATGGGCCTTAGTGGAGAGAGAGGAGGGACACAAGGGGTGCCCCCCATGGCAGTCCGAATTGTACTAGGGGGTGGCGCCCGCCTTTCCCTCTCCCTGTCCTCCTCCTTCCTTTTCCCTTCCGGTGAAGAAAGGAAAAATGGGGGGGTGAATCCTAATAGGAGTGGAGTCCTAGTAGAGCTCCCTCCCATGGCGCGCCCCTCCTGGTCGGCCGCCTCCTCCTCCCCTCCTTTATATACAGGGGCATGGGGCACCCCAAGACACATCAATTGTTCTCTTAGCCGTGTGCGAAGCCCTGCGCGGATCACATCACCATCACCGTCACCACGCCGTCATGCTAACGGAACTCTCCCTTGACCCTCTGCCGGATCAAGAGTTCGAGGGACGTCATCGAGGTAAACGTGTGATGAACTCGGAGGTGCCGTACGTTCGGTACTAGATCGGTTGGATCGTCAAGACATTGAACTACATCAACTGCATTAACCTAACGCTTCCGCTTTCGGTCTATGAGGCTATGTGGACACACTCTCCCCCTCTTTTTTCTATCCATCTCCTAGATAGATCTTGCGTGATCGTAGGAAATTTTTTGAAATTGCATGCTATGTTCCCCAATAGCGGAGTTGTGTGGTGCTGAGAGACCACCGTGGAGCATTTAGGGCATACGTGTGTCATTTTTTTCCTGTCAGCATATGTGGAACCGTGAGCGGACAAAGGCTTTGTCGTGTCATATGGAGAATCTCTTAATTTAGTGAGCTTTTGAGCACCAATGTGTTGTCAGGCGATGACACATATACCTCTGTGGTGTCACTTCTATCCTATCACAACCAAGTTGCTTGCATGCATTTATTGCGTGCTAGCCATCTTTTGACGTCAACTCATGGGCAAACGCTTCCAAATATTTATGTGGGCATTAGTACGCAATTTATGTATTCAAGCTTTAGAGGTCCGGGTGGGATGTATGACATCCGTGAACCGTGATTTATTTTCAAATTTCAAATGGAATTTTTTTGTTAGGTATGACTAATGAGAACCTTCTCTATTCACATAACTAATGGTATTTTTTCAAACATATATAATCCCATAAAAGCAAAGTGAAACTAGAATTGACTTGAATGCACTAATGAATGTGGATATGATGAGGCATGTTTCTATCAAAGTATTTATTAATTAATTGGAGACAGACTCTAATGATTAATGAGGTGCATGATATACACCCTATATGTTGTATGGAGAATCTAACGAGCACCAATATGGGAGAACAAGTCATCACTTCCATCATATCACAAGTTAGTTAACTGTTAGCATGCATTTATGCATTCAAATCATTGTTCATGTCCATGCGTAATCATTCACTTTCATATGTTTGATATTGGTTTAAAAGCACAGAGCGCAAGTAGGTGAATCAACTACTTCCATTTGTTTTTATACTTGATTAGTCTATGGATATTTATGATTATACACTCTATATAAGTTCTATTTTCTTAACAGTGCACCCATGGTTGAATTAGATCAAGACATCCAACCCATAGATATATTTCCTTGTAGGCTAACCTGCTCAAAATTTGGCAAATTGATATTTAAAAAAGGGTAAAAACCCAGCCTTTGCATGGATTGATGCACACTGCCTTCGGTATATTCACGTGATCACATCATCTATCATGGAGGTACTTCAATGAAGATAAGTGCAAACTTAAACATAGTAATGCCCATGTGCATGTGGTCCGCATGGTAGTGTTGAAGTGCATGCCATGCTTCTACAAGCCAAATTAAAGATTTAATGTTAATCTTCCTATTCAAGAATAGAAGATACTGAGTAACCATTATTGCCATTAACATACTGAACAAAATCGGTCCCTACGAGAGGAAAAGTGATGAATATTGTGAAATTTATAGCTAGACATCACATATGTCGTACTATGCACACATAATACTACCTAGTGTTAAGAGGCATCATAATTTATGACCGTGAACTTAGCTAGTCTAGTGTTTGGAGTTTATTTCCAAGAAACTTAGTGTCAACCAAGGTTAGGTCCATTGGCGGCGTGATCAAATCACTAGATAGTTTTTTGTCTATGATTGGTGCTATGTTAGTTAGTTGAGCGGTAATAACTAACACAATGTATGTAGCGTGCGCATGCTATTGTTATGCAGCCTATACACCACCCATGGTTGGAACATGTATAAACATACATCTTTAATAGGAAGAAACAAGTATATCATCTATGTTCCATAATAGCAATCATATATTAAAACTTTAGATGGCAGGATGTATGGTAACCTTGTTTTTATCAAATTTTATACGGAAAATTTTGTGTAGGTATGACTAACTAGATCTTTTCAATTCACATAAGTTATGTAAGGTTTTTCAAACATATCTAAGTGCAAGAAAAGCAAATATAGCATTGCATTGCATGTGCATAACGAATGCCATTATGACGAGGGACCTTTCTAGCCAAGAGTTCTTGCTAATTAACTGAACAAAAGATCTAACGAGCGTGGTGGTGCATGACATATCCTATATATTGTACGCATAATCTAATGAGCACCAAGGTGTGAAAACAAGAAAATGTTGTCAATACCATCACATAGTAAACAATTCAATTTTTAGTATGAATATATGCATTTGAGTCGGCTAATTATGTCCAGACACAATCATTCACTTTCAAGTGTCTTTATGCTCATTAGTCTATTGATATGTACGACTATACACTCTATGAAAATTGCATGTACCCAATAATGAACTTAGGGTTGATTACATCAAAACAAGTCTAATCTGTAGAGATATTTCTTTATAAGCTAGCCTTCTAAGAATCATCCATATTGATTGTTTTTACAAAGAGGGTAAAGATCCTAGCCTTGACATCAATTGATGCACACAACCTTTAGTATATTAACGTGATCATACCGTGAACCAGGGAGCTACTTCAGTGGACATAGGTGTTAACTAAAACATAGTAATGCCAATGTGCAAGTGCTCCTTACGGTAGTGTTAAACTGCTTGACATGCAGGGGTCTGCAGGATCATATATAGTATCTGATGTACTCTTCCTATTTAAGAGAAAAAGTACTATCACCATTCACACACAAATAAAATCCTACTCCCGCTAGAGGAAAAGTGATGAATACAGTGAAAGTTATTGCAACACATCACATATGTCGCACCATGCACATAAAAAACTACTTAGGGTTAAGAAGAATCAGAGTTTGCGATCGTGAATGTAGCTAGTCAAGTGTTTGAAGTTTACATTAAAAGAATAGGGCTCATTTGGATTGTGTCTGCATACACAAGCCCTACCAAAATGCGTGCGTACCAAAATTATTGGCAAACAAATTCACCGCGAGGGAAATCCACGATCATAAAAACTCGAGGGGCAACCAAAACATCGGCTCGGTTTGAAAATTTGGGGGTCAGGTAAACACATGCTCATAGTGCTATGTTTCTTCACTGAGTGGTGCGATACTAAAACAATGTATGTAGCTTGCGCATGCTATTGTATGCCGGCCCGTACGCATCCCGTGTTTGGAACACCATGCATACATCTTTAAATGGAACAACCTAGTATATTATCTCTGGTCCATAATATCAATCCTGCGATGATACCCCAGAGTCATAGAACTCAAGAAATATTTGATAAAAGTATATCATACTTGATCTCAGACATTTAAACAATAGAATAATTTGTAGTGTGTTTTTCTATTAGTCCATCTCTTACATACAAATTGTACGGCATCTAAGTTTTTTCCTAAGTCAATGCTTTTGACTCCCTCCATCCTCAAAAAGTGTACATATAGAAATTTTAAGACTGATTATAGAGTGGAGTAGAAAATGAATTGGATAGGTGCAAGCCACCATCTCTCTCATCTTTAACTACCCCACCTCCAATGAGCTAGTGCATGTAGAAAGTGAGGAGTCCATTAGTTAAATGTTATTGGTCTTGATTCCTCTGTGATGAAAGAGAAACCTTTTTTCTACTTGAAAGTGCATTGAGAAGATAGACGGAAGGAGAGTAGTGATTCGCGCTTAGCATCATCTGCACCACGATGAAGAAAAATTCAAAACAAATACTAGAAAACTTGTCCAATGGATAATTTGGTGTGTGGGACGCACTCCAAATTTTAGATCATTTGGACCTTTGAGTAGCTTTGGCAAAAAAGACAAATTTGGGGTCTGTTATTGTTTTTATTTTCATGTACAGTTCTAATCCAAAAAAATTGTCCAATGGATAATTTGGTGTGTGGGATGCACTCCAAATTTTAGATCATTTGGACCTTTGAGTAGCTCTGGCAAAAAAGACAAATTTGGGGTCTGTTATTGTTTTTATTTTCATGTACAGTTCTAATCCAATTTGCCTTTTTTTAGCTACTCGTATGTCCATATGATCTGAAATTTGGAGCGCATCTCACGCACCAAATTATCTACCATGAATTTTATTTGGATTTTTTTAATTTTTTTAATTTTTTGAGAATTGTTTCTTGTCCGAGTTCTTAGAAATGAATATTTGTAGAAGTATACTCTTTTGTGGACTAATTTTGAATGCTAAACTTACACTTATTTAAGGATGGAGAGAGTAAGTTCGATCAAGTGTGTCGAAAAATAATCAATACAATAAAGGCGCCATGAAAAATATTTTCCTAGTGTACTTTTCAATATCGTAGTTATTAATATATTGTTATTTTAAAATTTTGTCAAACTTAAAAACTTTGATTTAGCGCAAAAATTATAATACCTTAGAGCATCTCCAATATAAGATGCAAATTTGGAGATGTAAAAATTTACATCGCCAAAAAGTACTTTTTGCATCTCCAAAAAAGGACCAACTCCAAAGGATAATGCAAAACGTAGATGTAAAAGTGCAATTCCAATAGGTGATATAAACTTGAGATGAAAAATTGGCCAGCGGCCGTGCGGCCGCTATAGTGATGTTGAGGTGTTGTACAGCCGCACAAATTGAAATAAACATCAGCTATATTGCACATGTCCTCAATATACAATTATTACATAGTTCATGAAATCCACAAGATCAAATGCAACACACATGCACCATAGTTATGCACAATACACAAACAAATAAATGAAACTAGGTGCCTCTTTCGCCAAGATATTTCCAATACTCCTCCAACAGATCTTTCTGAAGTTGATCGTGCACATCGGAGTCTCTAATTTCATTGTACACCTTCATGAAGCATTTGATTCTCTCCACTCTTCTCATGGGCATAACGCGTATGCCCATCAAGTGATAGAAGGTGTAATCTAAACATTGTCCATGCTCATTCTTAATGATCCTCTTATGCATGATCACAAGTAGTCATGATATACCAAATGGTTTTTTTATCCCAGAATATAGATGGTCCCAGCACAATAGAAAATTGAGATTGCAAAATCCCAAAAGTCCTACCAACAACTTTCCTAGCTGCCGCTTGTGCATTTTGAAAGATGAGTTCTTTCTTACCTTGGGGTTTTGCAATTGGTTTGACAAAAGTACTCCACCTATGGTAGATGTCATCCGTTAGATAGTACCCTTAGTTATATGTGAGGCCATTTGTTTCGAAGGTCAACGGTGATGCTTCTCCATTTGCTAACTTGGCAAAAAGGGGTGACCGGTCGAGCACGTTAATGTCATTGCAAGATCCAGGCATCCCAAAATATGAATACCAAATCCATGTTTCTTGATCAGCAACGGCCTTAATAATGATAGTGGCATCCTTCCCACGACCCTTGAACTATCCATGCCATACTCTTGGGCAATTTTTTTCCACTTCCAATGCATGCAATCGACGGACCCTAGCACCTGGAAACCCATGAACTTTGTTCATCTCCAACAAACTCCGAGTGTCCTGAGCATTGGGAGATCTCAAGTACTCTGCACCAAACACTTCTACAATAGCCTTTGTAAATTATTTGACATAGAAGATAGAAGTGCTCTCTGCCATTGCCAAGTTGTCATCAATGTAGTCTGCAGGAACACCATAGGCCATCATGCGCAATGTGGCAGTGACCTTCTGTTCAGTTCTATGTCCAAGCAACCCTACACAATTCCTCCTCTGCTCGAAGGATCGATCATGCTGCTTCACGGAATTGCAAATGTGGATGAAGAAGTCTCTGGACATTCTCAACCCTCATTGAAAGTACCTCTCCGGGAAAATGGGTGGTGAACCGAAGAAGTTGCACATCAACCTCTTGTGCGCATCAACCCATTCTCTCTAAATTAATGCACAACCATACACGGAGCCATCATGCTTTGGTTTCTTCCCCTTGTGCATTGCCACTAGCATTGCAACGTCCTCTTCTCCGTTTAAATAAAATTCATCATCTGACGAGGAATCTGTCGGATCATGGGTTCCGGCAAAACCCTCAAGGTTAGAACACTAGGGTGCGCACGAAGATCTCCCCCTACCTACTCATGCCCACAACCTCGCCGCGATCTCAAGGGTAATCTCGACGAACTCGCAATGCAAGAGACACATGATTTATACTGGTTTGGGCCACCGTTGTGGTGTAATACCCTACTCTAGTGTGGTGTGGTGGATTGCCTCTCGGGCTAAGGATGAACAATACAAGGGGAAGAACAGCCTCCTGAGGTGAGGTGTTCTTGTTCTTCGTGAACTTGAGTGGTTGGTGTGCTATGGATTCGATCTAGACCCGAATGGTGGTGGTGGCTAGTCCTATTTATAGAGGCCCTGGTCCTCTTCCCAAATATTGAGCGGGAAGGGAGCCAACAACGGCCAATTTGAAAGGGGACAGCTAGTACAAGTTATCCTGACAAAAGCAGTCTTCGCCTGTCAAAGGCTCTGGTGGTGATGCCGCCTTGGGCTCCATGGTGACCTCCATCTTGCCGTCCTCCTGGTCTTGGTCTCATTGCATCGATATGGAAACCTTTGCTTGACGCCTCGATACTCCTCGCATGCGCTTGCCTCATTAGCACCAAAGGGGAAACAAGGACACTGTGCGTGCTGGCGCCCGCCTGGTCTCGATCGTCATGGCTCACGTCATTGAAACCTCGCGAGGTTTGCATGGCCTTGATCTCTCCGCCCCTCATGAGCCAGCCTGGTGAGGCCACTCCCGAGGAGGTCTTGTGTCGTCTGCCTCGCAAGCTAGGACCTCGCGAGGGTCTTGAATGCTTGTTGGTGAAGATGGGTTGTACAGGCCCGCTTGCAGAGCCACGCCGCGGGCCGCAGGTAGGCAAGTCTAGGGACCCCCGTTCGCAGAACACCGACAGTAGCCCCTGGGCCCAAGGCGTGCTCGGGCTTGGCTTCTAGGCGAAGCCAAAGGGCAAGTGCGGAGCGCCACGGGTCCTAATAGCTTGCGGCCTTGGTCGACGTGTGGTGACTGATTGGACGTGGGCGTCTCCGCTTCCCCACGTTGCCTTGATACCCGCCTAGCTAGGCGGCCACCGCGGTCTAGACGGTTTCCCTCCCATTATTGCCGCGCACTCCCCAATTCTTTCGCTTCCTCGAAGCTCAGCCTCTTCCCCGATCTGATCTGAGCTCAATCCTCCCATTGTCATGGCACCGGACTAGCCGGAGAAAGGGAAGAGTCCCCTGTCCTCCGCCGGGCTACACCCAGCCGCTGAGCCTGCCATTGGCAGGTCGCTGGTGCTCAACCAAGAAGCCATGGACAAGGTGCGTCCCATGATCGCCTCTAGCTTCAATGAGTGGGGAAGGATGGTGGCCTGACCTGCGTCTCGTGCTCGTATCGACCGGACAGCCATCGAGGTCCCATTCTTCATCGACGCCCTTTGGGCTGGCCTAGTTCCTCCTTTCTCTGCCTTCTTCAACACAGTGCTTGCCCATTATCAGATCCACATGCTGCACCTTGATCCCCAATCCATGACCTTCTTGCCATTTTCTCCTTTGTTTGCGAGGCCATGGTGAGCATTGCTCCTTCCGTGGCCCTTCTCCACCACTTCTTCTCGTTGCACCTGATTGATCCCCGGCAGAGCTCGGGGTGCCTAAGTTTCCAGGCCGCGGCGGCGACGGCAGGCGCGGGGATTAACTTCGAGCTTCCACCATCTACGAGCGAGTTTTGGACACGGTGGGTAGTCGTTGCTGTCGGAGTGCTCAACCCTCTATTCCATTCTCCTTCTGCGCCTGCCATTCCCAACTCCGGTTGGTGCCATCAAAGGCTCACCGATTCGTGCTTTGCCCTTGTCTGGCTCAGGCTGAAGGGGCTGAAAGACCTTGGCGTGACCGCGCCTATGGTGGTGAAGGAGTTCTTCTGGCGTCGGGTTGCTCTGCTTCAGCGCCATTCCCGGCCAATGTGGGCCTTGCTCAGCAGCAAGGACCTCATGAGACTTCAGGAGTCCAGGCTTCCCCTTGAGACGTGTCGAACGGTTCTCGAGGTCCTGACAGGTGTCCCGTCGCCAGATGACATGCCCAGGAAGAGTTGCCTGCTGTTCCGCTTCTCGAACAAGGTGGAATTTGTGGAGCATATGCCCTCCTTCGATGAGTGGGGGCTGCATCCCGTCGGTCTGGTGGGGCCCCGTGAGAACCCCGTCGACGTGGTTCCCCTCCTTGCTGCTGGCGCCGGGCTCGCCCCAAGTGTGGATGCAGGGGGCGAGCACCGCTGGAGGCTGATGGTACAGGTGCCGAGGTGCTGATGCCGCCCAGGGCTCCCGAGGCGTCGTCCTCAGGAGCTCGTGATTCTTGCCCTAGGGCGGCGGTTGAGGGGGCGATGCAGCCCACGCCTCCCGAGGCCGGGGCTCCTGAGGCCTTGGCAAATCACTGTGAGGCAGAGCCCGATAGCTCCCCTCAGCTTGGCTCTCCCGAGGCTGCCCCCTTGGGCGCTTCTCCGGTTGCGCCTCATGTTAGCCGCCATGTCCAGCGCTTCAGTCGGCTTTGCGTGGACTTCAAAGAGCTCCGCAAGAGGAAGGTGTCCCCAAGCCGCGGCAGCGGCACCTTCGGGCTGTTAAAACAGAGGAAGTACATCGCCGTTGACGAGTAAGTACCTTATCTTGGTGATTCTTCGCGTGCTGCTTCCCTTCCTGACGATGTCTCTTCAGGATCCCTTCCGCCAACGCCGCAGAATCTCCTGAGAAGCAACCTCCTCTCGCCTCGTTTCCCCGCCAGACTTGAGCGTTGCAAGACCGCGCACTGCTCATGGCGTGGAGTCAACCGGGGAAGCTAGCCCATCGACAAGGCGTCTTGAGCTCGTGCCCTCGTCGTCTCTCCTTCGTGGCCTTGCTTGGAATACAGCAAGCGGGCCAAGGGTTCCTCCCCTGCTCATGGATGGTGGCTGTGTGGCTTCGGTCTTGGGCTCCTCTTCAAGCAGCGGGCCTCCACTCGTTCGGGCTCCTCGCGAGGCCTGGCCTGCAACTGGGTGGGTGCTAGCCCCCAGCACCCTGCTAAAAGGGGACGAGCCGCTCCGGGCCCCATCTGCGTCCCCGCGGCGGAGGACGGAGTCAGCAGCATGCTCAAGTCGGTGCAAGAAAGGAGCGTCGTCCGCCACGAGCTCTTTCAGGAGGCGATGGGCGCGATGAACCAGCTTGGTGAAGAGCTCGTGGATGTGGACGCGCGCCTCGTGGCCGAGGGTCTTCGGCTGGTGGAGGAGCGGCATAAGCTGAAGGTGGCTATCAACCTCGGGCGCGACCTCGAAGCCTCGCGAGAGGCCTGCTCCCGAGCTCAGGAAGAGGCCCGGTGAGGGAGTCCTGGACTAAGAGGTCCTCGGGCGTCCGACCTGTTATCTATGGGCCGGAATGATGGGCTGTGAAGACGTGAAGACCGAAGACTACACCCGTGTCCGGATAGGCCTCTCCTTGGCGTGGAAGCCAAGCTTGGTGAACAACTATGAAGATTCCATCTTATGTAACCGACTCTATGTAACCCTAGATCCCCCCGTTGTCTATATAAACCGAAGGGTTTAGTCTGAATAGGATATACTTAATACCATAGTCATACAGGCTAGACTTCTAAGGATTAGCCATTACGATCTCATGGTAGATCGATTCTTCTAATACTCATATTCACCAAGATCAATCAAGCAGGAAGTAGGGTATTACCTCCATAGAGAGGGCCCAAACCTGGGTAAACATCGTGTCCCTTATCTCCTGTTACCATTGACCTTAGACGCACAGTTCGGGACCCCCTACCTGAGATCCGCCGGTTTTGACACCGACATTGGTGCTTTCATCGAGAGTTCCTATGTGTTGTCGCTGAAAGGCTTGATGGCTCCTTCAATCGTCAATAACGACGCTGTCTGCGGAGAAACTTTCCTCCCCGGGCTGATCTTCATGTTCGGCGGCTTCGCACTATGGGCCAACTTGTTTGGCCATCTAGAGAAGATCGAAAGCTACGCCCCTGGCCATCAGGTCAGATTTGGGAGCTTGAACTACGTTGCGGACATCCGTGGAGACTTGATCTTCGCCGGATTTGATACCGCGGTAGCCGCTCCCGATCACCCCGATGATCATGACTTAAATCTATCATCGGGCCGCATCCAGGAGATCGCTCCTGTAACCGCTCTGGCCCTAGAGCCAGAGCAGGCCGCACCATCCAAAGACGGGAAGATTAACCCCACCACGGAGGCCGCCGATTCCACGGTGTTGGAGCCGCACATGGACCTGGTCTCACTCGACGCCTATGCCACCGGAACATCGCACTCGTCTTCGGCTGTAGGTTCCGAACCACGCGAGCCTGCGGATGCCGAGCTTGATCGTTTATCGATCTTCCAATTCAGCACCGCAGACATCTTCCAGCACTCTCCTTTGGGCGACGTGCCAAACTCATTAAAAACCTGTCCTTGGCGGAGGACTCTCAGCCAAGCTATATCCGGCTCGAGCTAGGGGCTGACAATGGATAATTTTGCTTCCCACCCGCCACCCACTTCATAGCAACAGTAGAGGATTCGACCGAAACACTAGATTGCGATTCCGAGAATATTGATGGCATGGACAATGACGCCGAAGACAACGAAGACCTCGTTGATACAATTAATGATGAACGGGACGACGGGTGGGATAGCCCCGGTAAACAGGCCACGCATGAAGATTCGGAGGATGACAATTACCTTCCACTCTCTGAGGATGAGGAGAGCCTCGGCGCTGAAGATTTCATCGTGCCTGAGGAACCTCGTGAGCAGGAGCGCCTAAAGCGCCAACTAATAGCCACCGCAAGGAGCCTGAAGAAGAAGCAGCAGCAACTACAAGCTGACCAAGATCGGCTTAATGATAAATGGACCGAAGTCCTAGCCGCCGAAAAATATGGCCTCGGTGGCCCAGCCAAAAGCTACCCGAAGCATAGATTGCTACCCCAGGGCGACGATAAGGCGTTTGAGCCCGTACGATCATCGCACAATGCGGCAGGTCGACCACAACTTGGTCCGGTTAAAGTGGCAACTCAAGCCGAACAACTGACCGCCCCACCTCGCCGTAAAGGCAAGAACAAAACAGCTCAAGGTTGTATATACAACCTTTAAAAGGGCTGGGTAGTAAAACAGGATACCCAAGAGCAATCTATGGATTGCAAGGACACACCTCGACACACGACGACGGCCACCTATTTGGACGTGACAAACCTAGCCACGCCCGGGCTGAAAACCGTAGATGGACTCCGTCAGAGGTATGCCGCAACGTGGCCCAACATATGGGCGCTGCACACCCTCTGTGCTTCACTAATGAAGTAATGGAGCATGAATTCCCAGACGGGTACAAACCCTTGAATATCGAATCATACGATGGAATAATGAATCCCGCGGTATGGATTGAGGACTTCCTCCTCCATATCCACATGGCCCGCGGAGATGACCTTCACGCCATCAAATACCTACCACTAAAACTCAAAGGACCAGCTCAGTACTGGTTAAACAATCTGCCAGAAAATTCTATTGGCAGCTGGGAGGACTTGGAGGATGCCTTTCGCAACAACTTCCAAGGAACATATGTCCAGCCACCAGACACCGATGACCTAAGTAATATTGTCCAGCAGCCCGGAGAGTCAGTAAGGAAGCTCTGGACCAGGTTCTTAGTTAAAAAGAACCAAATCGTCGACTCTCCGGACGCGGAAGCCCTTGTGGCCTTCAAACATAGCGTCCGAGATGAATGGCTTGCACGCCACCTCGGTCAAGAAGGACCTAGATCCATGACAGCCCTTACCGCTCTAATGACCCCCTTTTGCACGGGAGCGACTCGGGCACTTCTGAAATCCGAGACGGCAATGGCAAGCCACGACGAAGCAAATACAACAGTCGCAATGATAACGATAGATTACACGACACAGTGTTTAACGCCAGATTCAACAATTCCAACCCCAGTCAACGGAAAAAGCCATTCAAGGCAAACAAAGATGGACCATCCAACCTAGATAGGATACTAGACTGACCCTGCCAGATTCACGGCCACCCCAATAAGCCAGCCAATCATACCAACAGAAGCTGTTGGGTCCTCAAGCAGGCCAGCAAACTCAACACCGAACACAAGGGAAGGGGGGCACAAGGTAATAGGGACGACGGAATGGTTCAACAGCTAAATGCAAAGAGCCAGAAGAAATTTCCCCCTGAAGATCAATCAAGTCCCGAACAGAAATAGCAGTTCGGTTTCCACCTCCCATATACACGATGAAGCTATACCACGCATACATAACTGCGCACTTAAGATACCATGGGCATCGGCGGAAGCACAATACGGATAAGTCTGCAAACATTCCGGTAACGGTTTTTATATACTTTTGTTTTTTTCAATACTTCTTAAAAGCAGGTAGCGCAAAGGAGAAACACTTAAGACCGACTCCATCGGAGTTCGGATCCATACACTCACCTACGGGGCTACTTCCTTCAAGGATTCCCCTCGCTGAGGACAGGCGGCGCAGACGTGCGACACGCGGTCCAATATAAACTTTTGTAGACCACACTCTTTTTTTAGAGCCTGTAACAAGGCTTCACGGGATCAGAATAATATTCTGATCACAACATGAACTTCCCGAGTAATGCGCCTGACCTTCCCCGAGTACTAGGTTGAACTTCAGCTAAAAGGTGTCCAAATGGGGCTTGCGATATACCGTTGGAAAGCTATGGACATCGGTATCATGACCCCAAGTTAAATTTTTGGCAAAATGTAAGCGGTTTAAGAGCAGTTTTGAAAATCATTTTTTCTTCATACAAAAAACGTGAATCATATTTTCGGTCGCATTTTTAAACCGTTTATCGAAATGAGGCAAATAATATGGCGTAGGAAAGCTGCTGAAAAACCGCTCCTTCCATATGTTGAAAGTTTTCCCTAATTCCCTACGATTAAAGAGTAATTCGGAAAATCGTAGAATTTCGCAAACGGAACACCCAAGTTTGTATTTTTGTTGTCATTTCTAAACGGCTAATCCAATTGAGGCAAATAATATGGCGTTGGAAAGCTTATGAAAATGCGCTACTTTTTCATGTTAAAAGTTTTTTCTAATTTTGAACAGTTTAAAAGTAATGTAGAAAACGGTACAAGTTCCACGAAGTTCGTATTTTTGAGCTAATTTTTTAACCGTACGTCCAAATGCAGCAAATGATATGGCGTTGGAAAGTTGAAGAAATGCAAAACTTTTTGTATATATTGTTTCTCCTAATTCATTACGGTTTTATGTCAGTTTTGAAAATGGCTAAAAACATATTTTTGCCATAATTCCTACAAACTTTATCGGAATGGGGCAAATAATATACCGCTGAAAAGCTACGGAAAATTTAAAACTTTTTCATGTTGATGGTTTTCTGTGATTCCTTGCCGTTTTCAAGTAATTTCAAAAATGGCGAGATCATTCATTCTGCCTTTATCGCGAAACAGATTCTTCGAAAATGCACCGCGTGAAGAACCTGAACTTCTCGGCATGTCTACTTGAACTTCACTCTGTTTTTCACGTGTTTTTTTTGTCCGTAGCTCTCCATCAACTGCTCGTAGCTCTCCATTCACTCCCCGGAACTCAGCAAATAATATGCCGATGAAAAGCTGCTCTAAACACGCAACTTTCCTGTGTTGATCATTTTTTCATACTCGCAACGTTTTTAAAAGTTTTTCATCTGAAATTCATTCAGTGTAGTAGTTGAACTTCCTGGTGTTTTCACGTTCAACTTCTTTGACATATTTTTGTTTGTAATTTTCTCATCCATTCATCAGTGTTACACAAATGATATTCCTTTTGTACAAACTTCTCTCACAATGAATTTGTTAACTTTCTCCGACCGAGGACTTGAACTTATAGCAACAAAAAAATTGGACACTGCCTTTTAATTCATTTTTCTCGTATTAAACACACACCATGTAGTACATGAACTTTTTCCATTTTTATAATTTGAATTATTTATTTTCTTTTTTAAATCAAATTGCTCCCAAATAATAACTGAACTTCTTTGTGGATTGAGAGAATTATTTTAAAACACAAAAAACAATTTCTTGTTGTGTTTTTGAACATGGAAATACAAGGTGAACATCTCTCGCAAGAATTTCTGAACTTCCCGGGACAGAGCACTCGAACTTCTTTCAACAAACCTTTTAAGCTTTTATTGTTCTATACTTTTATTCTCACCTGAAATGCATTGCTTGGAGTACTTGAACTTCTCATTGTTTTCACTATATATGAACTTCGGTCACATTTTTGTGTATACGTCAAATTACATGCAATTTAAGGAGTACGTGAACTTCTTGCAACAAACATTTTAAGCTTTTTGTTTTCTATTCTTATATTCTCATCTGAAACGCTTTCCGTGTACTAGTTGAACTTCCCACTGTTTTTTCACCTTGAACTTCTGTCACGTATCTTTGTTCAACCTCTCTCATAAGAATTTTTGAACTTTCTCGGGCCGAGCACTTAAACTTCTAGCAACAAAGCTTTTAGCCTTTGATTTTTCATTCTTTTTTTAAATACAAAATGCACACCGTGTAGTACGTGAACTTCTGTTAGTTAGCAATCTGAACTTCTGAGACCTGCGTTCTACTGTCATTGCAAAAACAGAGTCTCCAAAAATGCACTGCGTGAAGAGGTTGAACTTCAGTCTGTTTTTCACGTGATGTATTTTGCCCCTAACTCCCCAACCACTTACAGGAATTGAGCAAATGATATACCGGTGGAAAGCTGTTGAAAACACGCAAATTCCGCGTGTTGACAATTTTTTCATACTCGCAAAGTTTGAACTTGTAGTTTTTCTAAAAAAATGGAAAATATTCTTATTTTTTTGTTGTTCTTGTATTTAATTCGAACTTCTTCATTTTATTCTTTAATAACGAGGAAAAAATGAGTTTTTAATATACTTCAAACTTCTCTGTTATTTTATTTTGAACTTCTTAGTCTTATTCTTACAAAATATGTTTTTAAATAAGCATCAAACATTTCCTTTCAAATTGAACTTCATACTTTTATTTTTCGTAGAACGTAAATATTTTGAGCTATCCTTATAAATTGAACTACTCCGTTATTTTTAATTTGAACTTCTTGATTTTTGATTATTTAATAACAAAGAAAATGAGTTTTCGATATATATCGAACTACACTATTTTGGTAATTTCGACTTCTTGGTTTATTTATTTTAGTAATGGAAAAATACTAGTTTTGTAATAAATATTGAACCGCTCCGTTACTTAATTTGACCTTCTATATTTTTTGGACATAACAGGGAAAACTCAATTTTTATATTTTTTAAACAACTTTGGTTTTTTTAATTTGAACTTCTTGATTTTATTTTTACATACAAAAATTTCTGATTTTTTTATAAACATTGACCTGCTATATTTTCCAAACTTGAATTTCTTAGTTTAGTTTTAGAAACAGATATTTAATTATATTGTCTTGTCTTTTAACTTATATATGGGCTTTTTTGTTTTGTGAACTTCTAGTTTTTGCTTTTCAGCAAACTCTTTTTTCTAAATGCCTTTTGGTTCGTTTTGAACGTCAACTTTCTTCTCTCTTTTCCACACTACAAACACTACAATTCCCCTCTAACTTTTCTTCTCCACGGTGGTTTCACTTTTTGCGTGGTATTGCTCTCGACTAGAAGCACTTCCCATGATTTTCCATGTGCACGATGTGTCTGAACTTTCCAAGGAATTTTCGAGTGGAATATTATTTCTTCACAAGATTTCTCAAAAACAAAGGAAATAGTTGATGATAGATATACCAACAGATTAATGACTAGCAACCTATATTCACACACGCATTGTTTTGATTGTACACATTCACATACAAAAAATATTGTAAACATTTTTTAGACAACAAAACAATTTTTGGGTCTTTGTTTGTCCATGGTCACTAGCTTATGTGAACTTATATCCTTTCTGAATATGAACTTCTCCTCACAATCTAGACTAGTCGCGCCATCGCGTTTTCTCTAGGTTGACATTTAGAAAATATATGCTGATAGTGATACTGGAACATTTGTTTCCTTTCAACTTCCACAGGCATGCATGAGCATGCTTTACACAAACACCTAGCATGAAAGGATTGCAAAGACTCCAGAGATGAGCCTGACATCCATTTTCTTCCTCTCTTTTTTCCATTGTTGATGCTGCTAAACTAGAGCGTCTTCCGGTCAAAGAAGACAGGCCTGCAGTTCAAACATCAAGTCAATTCTTTCATAAGCAAAATACAGAAACATTTTTGCAGTTAGTTTTAGTTCAAATTTGGAGAAGTTCAAATCCTCCAGCAGAGAAGATATTTGTGAAGAAAGAGAGGTCAGGGAGAGGGAGGGAGTGAGATCGGGGAAGAGAAGTAGCAGCAATACCTGCAACATTGGCGTCCGTCGACTGTCGCCATGGTCAGAGTTAGGTTGGCGCCGTCGTTGAGCAGGTGGACATCCGTGATGTATTCATGGAGGAGGAGCTACGGTGTTTGGGGCGGGTGGCGCAGTAGCGGTGCCCCGGTTGCAGCACAACAAGGGAGGTGCTCGGGGGGAGGTTGACGGCTGGTGGATCCAGGGGGAGGCTGTCCGCCGCGGCCGTGGATCCAGGGGGAGCGAGGCACCGTCGCGGTGGATCCAGGGGCAGGGAGGCCGCCACCGCGGTGGATCCAGGGGGGAGGGAGGCCGGCGTGGTGGTTGCGGCGGAGTGGCGGCCGGTGGAGGCCGGAGGTGCGTCAGGACAAGGGGGCGGCGGCGCACCAGGAGGAGGTGGGGGCGGCGGCCTCGCGCCGGAGGAGGTGGGGGCGGCGACCTCGCGCTGGAGGAGGCGGGGTCGGCTGCGGCGGGAGGCGCTTAGGGACCCGGGGGCGGCGACGCGCCAAGAGGAGTTGGGGGCGGCGGCTTCGCGCCGGAGGAGGCGGGGCCGGCGTCGCGCCCAGAAGGAGGCGGGGGCGGGGGAAGGTGGGCACCGGCTGGAGGTCGCGGGCACGGGGGAAGATGGGCGATAGAATAAGAGGTTGGGGCCTTTGGGCCTTTTCTGTTAGCTCGCCCGATATCAGGAACTTCCCATCGGGCCCTTTTAGGGGTACACCGTGATCCAAATAACTATTATAATCCCAAGATTAGAGTAGTGCCACTATATATATATACATAAACACTATTCTGATCACGGGATCAGAATAATATTCTGATCACAACCTGAACTTCCCGAGTAACGCGCCTGACCTTCCCCGAGTACTAGGTTGAACTTCAGCTAAAAGGTGTCCAAATGAGGCTTGCGATATACTGTTGGAAAGCTATGGACATCAGTATCATGACCCAAGTTAAATTTTTAGCAAAATGTAAGCAGTTTAAGAGCAGTTTTGAAAACCGTTTTTTCTTCATACAAAAAACGTGAATCGTATTTTCCATCACACTTTTAAACTGTTGATCGGAATGAGGCATATAATATGGCGTTGGAAAGCTGCTGCAAAACCGCTCCTTCCATATGCTGAAAGTTTTCTCTAATTCCCTATGGTTAAAGAGTAATTTGGAAAATTGTAGAATTTCGCAAACTGAACAGCCGAGTTCATTTTTTCGATGCCATTTCTAAATGGCTAACCCAATTGAGGCAAATAATATGGCGTTCGAAAGCTTATGAAAATATGCTACTTTTTCATGTTAAAGGTTTTTTTCTAATTTTGAACAGTTTAAAAGTAATTTAGAAAATGGTACAACTTCCACCGAGTTCGTATTTTTGAGCTAATTTTTTAACCGTACGTCCAAATGCAGCAAATGATATGGCGTTGAAAATCTTAAAGAAATGCGAAACTTTTTTGTATATATTGTTTCCGCTAATTCATTATGGTTTTATATCAGTTTTGAAAATGACTAAAAACGTATTCTTGTCGTAATTTATACAAACTTTATCGGAATGGGGCAAATGATATACTGCTGAAAAGCTACGGAAAATTCAAAACTTTTTCATGTTGATGGTTTTCTCTGGTTCCTAGCCGTTTTCAAGTAATTACGAAAATGGCGAGATCATTCGTTCTGCCTTTATCGCGAAACAGATTCTTCGAAAATGCACTGCGTGAAGAACCTGAACTTCTCGGCGCGTGTATCTGAACTTCACTTTGTTTTTCACGTGCTTTTTTTGCTCGTAGATCTCCATCCACTTCTCGTAGCTCTTCATCCACTCACCGAAACTGAGCAAGTGATATACCGATGGAAAGTTTTTGTAAACACACAACTTTCCCGTGTTGATCATTTTTTCATACTCGCGACGATTTTAAAAGTTTTTCATCTGATATTCATTCAGTGTAGTAGGTGAACTTCTTGCTGTTTTCACGTTGAACTTTTGTGACGTATTTTTTCATTTGTAATTTCCTCATCCATTCGTCAAGTGTTACACAAATGGTATTTCTTTTGTATAAACTTCTCTCATAATATTTTTTTTAACTTTCTCCGACGGAGGACTTCAACTTATATCAACAAACTTTTAGTCTTTGCTTTTTTTATTCTTTTTAATACAAAATGCACACCGTGTAGTACGTGAACTTCTGGCAGTTATCAAGCTGAACTTCTCTCGGGTACGTGAAAATATCTGAGTTTTTTATGAATATTAATCTGAATTTGTTATTCTTTTTTATGAAATTTTGAAGCACTCTATTTTTAAAAGTTGAACTTCTTGTTATTTAATTTTTTAACTTCTTGTTTCCATTCTTTAATAACGAGGAAAATCTGAGTTTTCTATAATCATCGAACTTCTCCATATTTTTAATTTGGACTTCTTGGTTTTATTTCTTAATCTTTTTAATAAAATTTGAAGCGTTATATTTTTAAAAGTTGAACTTCTAGTTTTTTATTTTTGAACTTCTTGTTTCCATTCTTTAATTACGAGGAAAATCTGAGTTTTCTATAATCATCGAACTTCTCCATCTTTTTAATATGGACTTCGTGGTTTATTTCTTAATCTTTTTTATGAAATTTTGAAGCGTTATATTTTTAAAAGTTGAACTTCTTGTTTTTTATTTTTTAACTTCTTGTTTCCATTATTTAATTATGAGGAAAATCTGAGTTTTCTATAATCATCGAACTTCTTCACCTTTTTAATATGGAATTCCTGGTTTTATTTCTTAAATCTTTTTTATGAAAGTTTGAAGCGCTCTATTATTAAAATTTGAACTTCTTGTTTTTCTAGAAACGAGGAAATTTTGTTTTCTTATTAAAAAAGTTGAACGACTGAGTTATTTCATTTTGACCTTCTTGGGTTTTTTTAAGAATTTAGAAAAATATATTGTTACAACATCAAACATGTCTGTTATTTTAATTTTTGTTTTAAAAAATATCAACAATACATGGCTCACGAAATTTTTTATTTGCACTAATTTTACTATATGTGAACGTGTGTTTATTTTATAGTCGAACTTCTCACATGAAACCAAGATTGTTTTGTACAAAGCATCTGTTGGCGGCTACATTGGTGAGACACAAACGTATAATTTTGTGTAGAAAAAGATTGGAGCCCAAAGCACTTTGTATCTCTCAAAAGAGTACGTCACTCACCTTTTCTCTCTCACAAAATGTTTCTGAAGTACATAGACAGAAAGGAAACATGAACAATTTCCTTGATGTCTCTATCTCTCTATCCATGAAGCACAAGCCTCATTAGAAACACACAAGAAGAATTAACATTTCAGAGCAGTGATGAATTCTGGAGAAGGAAACTTCTTTTTCCCATTCTTTTTTAAAGGACCCATGAAAACGAATCAACTTTTTTGCACCCAAAGGTACTACTGACCTTCAGACAAAAAGCCATTTAGAAACAATACATAAGTGGACATAGTATAACAACATGGAAGCGATATTTCTGGTATAGGAGCAAATTCGAAGCAGCAATGATGTGATCTTTTTTGTTCAAACTTAGTTGGGTTCACAACATGAACTTCAGACAAAATCTATACATATACATCACAGCATGCAAGCAACAAACCCAGCGCACACACAAATGCTAGCATGCACGCACACACCCATGCACGAATAGACACATTAGCACAAACCCCATGCTTTGCTCAGGGTGCACTGGCATCGCGTTGGTGGACTAGCCGTAGAAGTTGTGAGGACGCAGGGCAGCCACGGTGGTGAACAAGTTGCAGAGTACAGGGAGAAGCTGGGTCGCGACGGAGCCCCATCCAAAACCAAGATGGCACTCCAGGCAGCGCTTTGACTCCATGGACAAGATGCTAGAAGCAAGTAGTGCAAGCGATGAAGGACTCCGACGTAGCGAAGAAGTAGAAGTTCAGTTTCGGGTAGAACTTCAGATTCAGAGTTACTACTCTTCCTCTGTGGGTGTTCGTAGTAGCAAAAAGTCAGAGAACATAGCCGTGAGAAGGAATGCAGATGTTGTTGCACCTTCAGTAGCCTACATGGCCTGGTGCGGCACCTTCGCTGGAAGGTGAGAAGCAGCGGCAGGGGTTCCTAACCCGGCAGGTGATGGCTTGGCCCGTCGAGTAGGGGAAGAGTGGGATGTGGGCGCTCTGCAGCTGGGACGGCAGCAATGATGGCTGGACGCCGGCGCGCATGAGGTTGACGGCCCGTACTTTGCCAGCAGCGTGTGGGAGGGAGGGCGTCGCTGCGTTTGGAAGCAGAGGAGGTTGCCTCCGACGTGTATCTAGGGGACGGGAGGCCACCGCCGCCATGGATCCAGGGGATGGAGCCGTCGTGGATCCAGGGGGACGGAGCCGCCGCCGCAGCCGTAGTTCCAGTTGGAGAGGCTGCCGGTGAAGGAAATATGCCCTAGAGGCAATAATAAAATTATTATTTATTTCCTTATATCATGATAAATGTTTATTATTCATGTTGAATTGTATTAACCGGAAACATAATACATGTGTGAATACATAGACAAACAGAGTGTCACTAGTATGCCTCTACTAGACTAGCTCGTTAATCAAAGATGGTTATGTTTCCTAACCATGAACAAAGAGTTGTTGTTTGATTAACGGGATCACATCATTAGGTGAATGATCTGACTGACATGACCCATTCCATTAGCTTAGCACCCGATCGTTTAGTATGTTGCTATTGCTTTCTTCATGACTTATACATGTTCCTATGACTATGAGATTATGCAACTCCCGTCTGCCGGAGGAACACTTTGTGTGCTACCAAACTTCACAACATAACTGGGTGATTGTAAAGGTGCTCTACATGTGTCTCCAAAGGTAGATGTTGGGTTGGCGTATTTCGAGATTAGTATTTGTCACTCCGATTGTCGGAGAGGTATCTCTGGGCCCTCTCAGTAATGCACATCACATAAGCCTTGCAAGCATTGCAACTAATGAGTTAGTTGTGAGATGATGTATTACGGAACGAGTAAAGAGACTTGCCGGTAACGAGATTGAACTAGGTATTGAGATACCGACGATCGAATCTCGGGCAAGTAACATACCGATGACAAAGGGAACAACGTATGTTGTTATGCGGTCTGACCGATAAAAGATCTTCGTAGAATATGTAGGAGCCAATATGAGCATCCATGTTCCTCTATTGGTTATTGACCGGAGACGTGTCTCGGTCATGTCTACATTGTTCTCGAACCCGTAGGGTCCGCACGCTTAAGGTTTTGATGATAGTTATATTATGAGTTTATGAGTTTTGATGTACCGAAGTTTGTTCGGAGTCCCGGATGTGATCACGGACATGACGAGGAGTCTCGAAATGGTCGAGACATAAAGATTGATATATTGGAAGCCTATATTTGGATATCGGAAGTGTTTTGGGTGAAATCGGGATTTTACCGGAGTATCGGGAGGTTACCGGAACCCCCCGGGAAGTATATGGGCCTTAGTGGGCTTTAGTGGAAGAGAGGAAAGGTGGCCAGGGCTGGGCCGCGCGCCCCTCCCCCCAGTCCGAATAGGAGAAGGAGAAGGGGCCGGCGCCCCCCTTCCTTCTCTCTCTCCTCTTTCCCCCCTCCCGAATCCTATTCCAAGTAGGAAAGGAGGGGAATCCTACTCCCGGAGGGAGTAGGACTCCTCCTGGCGTGCCCTCCCTGGCCGGCCGCACCCCCCCTTTGATCCTTTATATACAGAGGCAGGGGGCACCCCTAGACACACAAGTTGATCCACGTGATCATATTCTTAGCCGTGTGCGGTGCCCCCTTCCACCATAGTCCTCGATAATATTGTAGCGGTGCTTAGGCGAAGCCTTGCGACGGTAGTACATCAAGATTGTCACCACGCCGTCATGCTGACGGAACTCTTCCCCGACACTTTGCTGGATCAGAGTCTGGGGATCGTCATCGAGCTGAACGTGTGCTATAACTCAGAGGTGCCGTAGTTTCGGTGCTTGATCGGTCGGGCCGTGAAGACGTACGACTACATCAACCACGTTGTGCTAACGCTTTCGTTGTCGATCTACAAGGGTACGTAGATCACACTCTCCCCTCTTGTTGCTATGCATCACCATGATCTTGCGTGTGCGTAGGAAATTTTTGAAATTACTACGAAACCCAACAGTGGCATCCGAGCCTAGGTTTTATATGTTGATGTTATATGCATGAGTAGAACACAAGTGAGTTGTGGGCGATATAAGTCATACTGCTTACCAGCATGTCATACTTTGGTTCGGCGGTATTGTTGGACGAAGCGGCCCGGACCGACATTACGCATACGCTTACGCGAGACCGGTTCTCCCGACGTGCTTTGCACAAAGGTGGCTAGCGGGTGACAGTTTCTCCAACTTTAGTTGAACCGAGTGTGGCTACGCCCGGTCCTTGCGAAGGTTAAAACAGCACCAACTTGACAAACTATCATTGTGGTTTTGATGCGTAGGTAAGATTGGTTCTTGCTTAAGCCCGTAGCAGCCACGTAAAACATGCAACAACAAAGTAGAGGACGTCTAACTTGTTTTTGCAGGGCATGTTGTGATGTGATATGGTCAAGACATGATGCTAAATTTTATTGTATGAGATGATCATGTTTTGTAACCGAGTTATCGGCAACTGGCAGGAGCCATATGGTTGTCGCTTTATTGTATGCAATGCAATCGTGCTGTAATGCTTTACTTTATCACTAAGCGGTAGCGATAGTCGTGGAAGCATAAGATTGGCGAGACGACAACGATGCTACGATGGAGATCAAGGTGTCGCGCCGGTGATGATGGTGATCACGACGGTGCTTCGAAGATGGAGATCACAAGCACAACATGATGATGGCCATATCATATCACTTATATTGATTGCATGTGATGTTTATCTTTTATGCATCTTATCTTGCTTTGATTGATGGTAGCATTATAAGATGATCTCTCACTAATTATCAAGAAGTGTTCTCCCTGAGTATGCACCGTTGTGAAAGTTCTTCGTGCTGAGACACCACGTGATGATCGGGTGTGATAGGCTCTACGTTCAAATACAACGGGTGCAAAACAGTTGCACACGCGGAATACTCAGGTTATACTTGACGAGACAAGCATATACAGATATGGCCTCGGAACACGGAGACCGAAAGGTCGAGCGTGAATCATATAGTAGATATGATCAACATAGCGATGTTCACCAATGAAACTACTCCATATCACGTGATGATCGGACATGGTTTAGTTGATTTGGATCACGTAATCACTTAGAGGATTAGAGGGATGTCTATCTAAGTGGGAGTTCTTTAAGTAATATGATTAATTGTACCTAAATTTATCATGAACTTAGTACCTGATAGTATCTTGCTTATTCATGTTTGATTGTAGATAGATGGCCCGTGCTGTTGTTCCGTTGAATTTTAATGCGTTCCTTGAGAAAGCAAAGTTGAAAGATGATGGTAGCAATTACACGGACTGGGTCCGTAACTTGAGGATTATCCTCATTGCTGCATAGAAGAATTACGTCCTGGATGCACCACTGGGTGCCAGGCCTGCTGCTAGAGCAACACTAGATGTTATGAACGTCTGGCAAAGCAAAGCTGATGACTACTCGATAGTTCAGTGTCCATGCTTTACAGCTTAGAATCGGGACTTCAACGACGTTTTGAACGTCATGGAGCATATGAGATGTTCCAGGAGTTGAAGTTAATATTTCAAGCAAATGCCCAGATTGAGAGATATGAAGTCTCCAATAAGTTCTATAGCTGTAAGATGGAGGAGAACAGTTCTGTCAGTGAGCATATACTCAAAATGTCTGGGTATAATAATCACTTGATTCAATTAGGAGTTAATCTTCCAGATGATTGCGTCATTGACAGAATTTTCCAATCACTGCCACCAAGCTACAAGAGCTTCGTGATGAACTATAATATGCAAGGGATGAATAAGACTATTCCCGAGCTCTTCGCAATGCTGAAATCTGCGGAGGTAGAAATCAAGAAGCAGCATCAAGTGTTGATGGTCAACAAGACCACTAGTTTCAAGAAAAATGGCAAAGGGAAGAAGAAGGGGAACTTCAAAAAGAACAGCAAGCAAGTTGCTTCTCAAGAGAAGAAACCCAAACCTGGACCTAAGCCTGAAACTGAGTGCTTCTACTACAAGCAGACCGGTCACTGGAAGCGGAACTGCCTCAAGTATTTGGCGGATAAGAAGGATGGCAAGGTGAACAAAGGTATATGTGATATACATGTTATTGATGTGTACCTTACTAATGCTCGAAGTAGCACCTGGGTATTTGATACTGGTTCTGTTGCTAATATTTGCAACTCGAAACAGGGACTACGGATTAAGCGAAGATTGGCTAAGGACGAGGTGACGATGCGCGTGGGAAATGGTTCCAAGTCGATGTGATCGCAGTCGGCACGCTATCTCTACATCTACCTTCAGGATTAATATTAGACCTAAATAATTATTATTTGGTGCCAGCGTTAAGCATGAACATTATATCTGGATCTTGTTTGATGTGAGACGGTTATTCATTTAAATCAGAGAATAATGGTTGTTCTATTTACATGAGTAATATCTTTTATGGTCATGCACCCTTAAAGAGTGGTCTATTCTTATTAAATCTCGATAGTAGTGACACACATATTCATAGTGTTGAAACCAAAAGATGCAAAGTTGATAATGATAGTGCAACTTATTTGTGGCACTGCCGTTTAGGTCATATCGGTATAAAGCGCATGAAGAAACTCCATAATGATGGGCTTTTGGAACCACTTGATTATGAATCACTTGGTACTTGCGAACCGTGCCTTATGGGTAAGATGACAAAAACACCGTTCTCCGGTACTATGGAGAGAGCAACAGATTTGTTGGAAATCATACATACAGATGTATGTGGACCGATGAATGTTGAGGCTCGTGGCGGATATCATTATTTTCTCACCTTCACAGATGACTTAAGCAGATATGGGTATATCTACTTAATGAAATACAAGTCTGAAACGTTTGAAAAGTTCAAAGAATTTCAGAGTGAAGTTGAAAATCATCATAACAAGAAAATAAAATTCCTACGATCTGATCGTGGAGGAGAATATTTGAGTTATGAGTTTGCTGTACATTTGAAACAATGTGGAATAGTTTCGCAACTCACGCCACCCGGAACACCACAGCGTAATGGTGTGTCCGAACGTCGTAATCGTACTTTACTAGATATGGTACGATCTATGATGTCTCTTATTGATTTACCGCTATCGTTTTGGGGATACGCTCTAGAGACGGCCGCATTCACGTTAAATAGGGCACCATCAAAATCCGTTGAGACGACGCCTTATGAACTATGGTTTGGAAAGAAACCAAAGTTGTCGTTTCTTAAAGTTTGGGGCTGCGATGCTTATGTGAAAAAGCTTCACCCTGATAAGCTCGAACCCAAATCGGAGAAATGTGTCTTCAGAGGATATCCAAAGGAAACTATTGGATACACCTTCTATCACAGATCCGAAGGCAAGACTTTTGTTGCTAAATTCGGAAACTTTCTGGAGAAGGAGTTTCTCTCGAAAGAAGTGAGTGGGAGGAAAGTAGAACTTGACGAGGTAACTGTACCTACTCCCTTATTGGAAAGTAGTACATCACAGAAACTTGTTTCTGTGACACCTACACCAATTAGTGAGGAAGCTAATGATAATGATCATGATACTTCAGAACAAGATACTACTGAACCTCATAGATCAACCAGAGTGAGATCCGCACCAGAGTGGTACGGTAACCCTGTTCTGGAAGTCATGCTACTAGATCATGATGAACCTACGAACTATGAAGAAGCGATGGTGAGCCCAGATTCCGCAAAATGGCTTGAAGCCATGAAATCTGAGATGGGATCCATGTATGAGAACAAAGTATGGACTTTGGTTGACTTGCCCACTGATCGGCAAGCAATTGAGAATAAATGGATCTTCAAGAAGAAGACTGACGCTGACGGTAATATTACTGTCTACAAAGCTCGACTTGTCGCAGAAGGTTTTCGGCAAGTTCAAGGGATTGACTACGATGAGACCTTCTCACCTGTAGTGATGCTTAAGTCTGTCCGAATCATGTTAGCAATTGCCGCATTTTATGACTATGAAATTTGGCAGATGGATGTCAAAACTGCATTCCTGAATGGATTTCTAGAAGAAGAGTTGTATATGATGCACCAGAAGGTTTTGTCGATCCAAAGGGAGCTAACAAAGTGTGCAAGCTCCAGCGATCCATTTATGGACTAGTGCAAGCCTCTCGGAGTTGGAATAAGCTTTGATAGTGTGATCAAGGCATTTGGTTTTATACAGACTTTTGGAGAAGCCTGTATTTACAAGAAAGTGAGTGGGAGCTCTGTAGCATTTCTGATATTATATGTGGATGCCATATTACTTGGTGAAGCTGCTTACATATTAGGCATTAAAATCTATAGAGATAGATCAAGACGCTTAATTGGACTTTCACAAAGCACATACCTTGACAAAGTTTTGAAGAAGTTCAAAATGGATCAAGCAAAGAAAGGTTTCTTGCCTGTGTTACAAGGTGTGAAGTTGAGTCAGACTCAATGCCCGACCACTGCAGAAGATAGAGAGAAAATGAAAGATGTTCCCTATGCTTCAGCCATAGGCTCTATCATGTATGCAATGCTGTGTACCAGACCTGATGTGTGCCTTGCTATAAGTCTAGCAGGGAGGTACCAAAGTAACCTAGGAGTGGATCACTGGACAGCGGTCAAGAACATCCTAAAATACCTGAAAAGGACTAAGGATATGTTTCTCGTTTATGGAGGTGACAAAGAGCTAATCGTAAATGGTTACGTTGATGCAAGCTTTGACACTGATCCGGATGATTCTAAATCGCAAACCGGATATGTGTTTACATTACATGGTGGAGCTGTCAATTGGTGCAGTTCTAAAGAAAGCGTCGTGGCGGGATCTACGTGTGAAGCAGAATACATAGCTGCTTTGGAAGCAGCAAATGAAGGAGTCTGGATGAAGGAGTTCATATCCGATCTAGGTGTCATACCTAGTGCATGGGGTCCAATGAAAATCTTTTGTGACAATACTGGTGCGATTGCCTTGGCAAAGGAATCCAGATTTCACAAAAGAACCAAGCACATCAAGAGACGCTTCAATTCCATCCGGAATCTAGTCCAGGTGGGAGACATAGAGATTTGCAAGATACATACGGATCTGAATGTAGCAGACCCATTGACTAAGCCTCTTCCACGGGCAAAACATGATCAGCACCAAGGCTCCATGGGTGTTAGAATCATTACTGTGTAATCTAGATTATTGACTCTAGTGCAAGTGGGAGACTGGAGGAAATATGCCCTAGAGGCAATAATAAAGTTATTATTTATTTCCTTATATCATGATAGATGTTTATTATTCATGCTAGCATTGTATTAACCGGAAACATAATACATGTGTGAATACATAGACAAACAGAGTGTCACTAGTATGCCTCTACTAGACTAGCTCGTTAATCAAAGATGGTTATGTTTCCTAACCATGAACAAAGAGTTGTTGTTTGATTAACGGGATCACATCATTAGGTGAATGATCTGACTGACATGACCCATTCCATTAGCTTAGCACCCGATCATTTAGTATGTTGCTATTGCTTTCTTCATGACTTATACATGTTCCTATGACTATGAGATTATGCAACTCCCGTCTGGCGGAGGAACACTTTGTGTGCTACCAAACGTCACAACGTAACTAGGTGATTATAAAGGTGCTCTACAGGTGTCTCCAAAGGAAGATGTTGGGTTGGCGTATTTCGAGATTAGGATTTGTCACTCCGATTGTCAGAGAGGTATCTCTGGGCCCTCTCAGTAATGCACATCACATAAGCCTTGCAAGCATTGCAACTAATGAGTTAGTTGTGAGATGATGTATTACGGAACGAGTAAAGAGACTTGCCAGTAACGAGATTGAACTAGGTATTGAGATACCGACGATCGAATCTCGGGCAAGTAACATACCGATGACAAAGGGAACAACGTATGTTGTTATGCGGTCTGACCGATAAAAGATCTTCGTAGAATATGTAGGAGCCAATATGAGCATCCAGGTTCTGCTATTGGTTATTGACCGGAGACGTGTCTCGGTCATGTCTACATTGTTCTCGAACCCGTAGGGTCCGCACGCTTAAGGTTTCTATGACAGTTAAATTATGAGTTTATGAGTTTTGATGTACCGAAGTTTTTTCGGAGTACCGGATGTGATCACGGACATGACGAGGAGTCTCTAAATGGTCGAGACATAAAGATTGATATATTGGAAGCCTATATTTGGATATCGGAAGTGTTCCGGGTGAAATCGGGATTTTACCGGAGTACCGGGAGGTTACCGGAACCCCCCGGGAGGTATATGGGCCTTAGTGGGCTTTAGTGGAAGAGAGGAGAGGTGGCCAGGGCTGGGCCGCGCGCCCCTCCCCCCCCCTAGTCCGAATAGGACAAGGAGAAGGGGCCGGCGCCCCCCTTCATTCTCTCTCTCCTCTTTGCCCCCTCCCGAATCCTATTCCAACTAGGAAAGGGGGGGAATCTTACTCCCGGAGGGAGTAGGACTTCTCCTGGCGCGCCCTCCCTGGCCGGCCGCACCCCCCCTTTGATCCTTTATATACAGAGGCAGGGGGCACCCCTAGACACACAAGTTGATCCACGTGATCATATTCTTAGCCGTGTGCGGTGCCCCCTTCCACCATAGTCCTCGATAATATTGTAGCGGTGCTTAGGCGAAGCCCTGCGATGGTAGTACATCAAGATCGTCACCACGCCGTCGTGCTGACGGAACTCTTCCCCGACACTTTGCTGGATCGTAGTCCGGGGATCGTCATCGAGCTGAACGTGTGCTAGAACTCGGAGGTGCCGTAGTTTCGGTGCTTGATCGGTCAGGCCATGAAGACGTACGACTACATCAACCACGTTGTGCTAACGCTTCCATTGTCGATCTACAAGGGTACGTAGATCACACTCTCCCCTCTTGTTGCTATGCATCACCATGATCTTGCGTGTGCATATAATTTTTTTGAAATTACTACGAAACCCAACAGCCGGCACAGCCGTGGATCGAGTGGAGGGAGGCGCCGTCGCGGAAGGGGATCGGGGGACGGCGGATGGAAGCACGGCGGGGACAGGGTGGGTGGCAACGGAGGTGCATCGGGTCAGGGGTGGGCGGCGGGGCGCTGGGGCAGGTAGCGGCGGCGGGGCCCTGGGGCAGATGGAGGCGGCGGCACCCTAGGGGCAGTTGACGGCGATGAAGATGGGGATCGGGGGAGAGTGTAGGCGTGGGGAGGGGGGGTGGGCGGTCGTGGGCTTTTTCTCCGCATGCAGAGAAGTTCGGGAACACCTCCGCAGCTCCTATATAGGCGCGAACGTGATCAGAATAACTATTCTAATCCTGGGATTTATATATATATATATATCATTGGCATATCACTCAGATCCCAGTTCACACTATCCGAATTAATTACCCGCGTCTTTCTGCAAATGAATACCCCTCCCATGGTTGTTTCACAAACATACCCCGGCTTAACTTGCCAAGGGCTCGGTATGGGAACAAATGAGTTGCCAACAAAGTCCGAACAGCTTTTATAGCGTACTTCGGCATCGCGAGTTTGGCCTTTTATGCATCAGCTCCGAATCATGTCTTGGGTCAATAGTTGTGTTGCCCGGCTCCTGTGCTTGCTATCCTACATTCCGCTCTATCGGCTAGGGTAGTAATGGGAGAACTATTGTGATTGTGCTACCGGTTCACCTGGTGACACACCTCAATAGAGAAAGCCGAAAACTGACTGTCATGATGCGGCGAGAGCTGGTCAACCACTCGATGACTTATCGGAGTCTCTAGCGATTCCTCCGTGTCACACGAAGGACCTCTTTTCCGGTCAATTATGTAAACGCATAATATGAATAAGTCGCATACATACTAGGGGCTATGTCGTAGACCCACCATAAAACTCCTATGGATAAGTGAAAGTGTTAACACCCTATAGTCTGGTTGCCTGGTTCACCGCATTGACACCTCCTTTACGGACCAAGACGTTGAGTCAAGAGTGATCATATGCTTTTTCGAACACCCCTATACTTCCTACAAGGGGGCTGAAGCCGATGCTTGGAAATCTTTTAGATTATATTAAAAATGGCCACACAAGAGGAATACAAGCTTTCGAGCAAACTAAAAAATAGATTCACTATTAAATTGTCTCGTACAATTCTTATACACCTCACTCGAACATTATGTCTTTTGAGCATTCACCCTCTATCAAGCGGGCGACTACTAGGACGTCTTCAAAATAATGCTCTGGTTCGTGGCGGTCCCTGCCCTTGGGCGGACTCTTCACCACAACGTCGATGGCCTTCATATTCCCCCTGAATGTCTTGACTTGGGGAAAAGCCATCCGTGCACCCTCGATGCACACCGATCCCTTCACAGCGTCGATATGCGGCACTGCGTCAACAAGCCGCTGCACCAAGCCAAAGTAACTATTCGGAATAGGCTCAGTTGGCCATAAACGGATTATGACATTCTTCATAGCAGCACCGGACATCCTATGAAGCTCGGCCCACTAGGACATCTGCTCATTCAGCAATAGGGGGCGCTTCGAGGCGCCGAACTATGACCAGAAAAGCTTCTCCATTGCGTACCCCTCTCGCACCTGATAATACTGCGCCGCATCGGAAGAACTCTTCGGCAAGTCCAAAAACTCGTCCGGAGAACTCCACAATCGGTTTAGCTGAGCATAGTTCGGATCGCCGAACTTAGCCTGTAGTAAAACTGGCTTACCAGCCGCAATCTCCCCAGCTTGCCGGATCTCCTCACGGGCCGCTCTGGATTCAGACCGCGCTTATCTTGCTTCTCGTAAAGCCTTTTCAATTTTAGTCGTTTTGGCTTCTTTCTCCTTCTCAAGGAGCTCACAGCGGCTGGCAGCACTTTTTAGCTCAAGCGCCATCATGGATATCTTCTCCTCGTCTTGACGCCGAGCAGCCCATTCAGCTTCTATCTCAGTCGACGCCTTCTCGGCAGCCGCATTACTACGCCGGGCCTGCTCCTTGGCTCGGGCTAGCTCCGCCCGAAGAATTTCAACGGTGGCAGCACCATCTGCAGCCAGGTACAACTTTCAGCGTCATGCTTATATCACAAAAATGTACGTACATAGACTACTCCGAATACATACCTTGAAACTCGTCAGGGCGCATATTGATCAACGTAATGTCACTCCTAGTCACATCAAGCTTCCGTTGCAGTTCGGCAATATCTGCAGTCCGGAAAGTAGCCAGGGGGAAGCAGCCTGTTTTCAAACTTAATCAGTTTAGTCCTCCAAAATTTCTTCTTAATCCTCCATTCGCCTCCCATGGGAAGCCAACCCGAGTCTCAGGGGCTACTGTCTATTCACAGGTGTATTTTCTGAACAATAAACAATTGCACATGTTACATTACAAACCTCGAAGGCCTCTCAACAGGCTCGCAAAGGCCTCATTCAATCAGCTTTCGCGGATAGGACCTTTTCAACCACCGTACCCATCAAGGTACGATGTTCCTATGAAACAGAGCCCGCCGCAGCATGTTCGTCAAGATATCCGGCGCCTCTGGGTCTCCGGAGGCAGCCGCAGGAGTACGGTCACCCTTTGAAGGGATCCGTTTATTTGTATCCGGTTGCATTCCGGACTGTTAGGGGTCTTCATTGTTGTTCCCCGGACCATGGTCCGCCGAAGTATCACCTTCGTATATCATCTTCGTCATCCTATGCACCACTTGTTGGTCGGGGGAGACCCTCCGCAACGACACCTCAAGATCGTCTTCCCTATTGGACGGAGAGGCCGGTGGGGGCGTCTCGCTTTCCATCATCTCCAGGAGAAGGCCCCCTGAGGAAGAGGATTGTTGAAGGGGACTGTGCACTGGGCTGCAAAAATGTATACTTCAGGCATCATATGGAAAGAATGGGATATGTTTAGAACAGCCATGTTCACTTACGATTGGGCCAGAGGCTCGTCCTCATCATGAGGTTGCGCTTCGACATCGTCCAGGCCCGGGCCGCCTCCCAGAGGCATCTTGCCTCGCTTAGGAGCCTCCTTCTCCCAATCTTCGGAGGCGGCCCTCTTCTTCTTGTGAGGGAAAGAGATAGTGGCCCCTCGTTACTTTTGTATTCGGATGAGGGGATTTTTATTCCTCTGGACACAAAGTCCGAGGTTCCTTCGGAATACAGGCCGTCCTTGGTCCTCTTGTCCTCCGCCTCGTCCTCCTTCTCCGGCATCTGGTATGGCGCTGGAGCCAGCATCCTTGTTATGATAGGATTCGCTGGACCCTCGGGCAGAGGGGCCGAACACATAATAAGTTCCGCATTCTTTATCCATCCCTGGAAAAAGATAGCCTGCTCAATATCATATTACTGTATGCATGACCACAAGGTACTCGAGAGCCAAGTGCTTACTGGGGTATCCGAACGATTACAGTTGAGGCCAGCGTCCTCAGTGGTATCCGGCCAATGTTTCCACTTCCCGAAAAATAACTTCCACATCCCTTCGTGTGTGGCGCCGAAGAAGTGTTGGAGGGTCTGTTGTCCTTCTGGATTAAACTCCCACATGCGGCGAGGCCTGCGCTGGCAGGGCAGGATTCACCGGACTAACATCACTTGAATCACACTAACGAGATCGATATCTCTCTCGAGGAGGGTTCGGATGCGGCTTTGTAAAGTCCGCACTTCATCAACCGATCCCCAGTCCAGCCCCTTGTTGACCCATGAAGCAAGCTATGATGGTGGGCCAGGACGGAAAGTGGGTGCAGCAACCCACTTAGTACTGTGGGGCTCTGTAATGTAAAACCAATCCCGCTGCCAGTAATTGGAAGTCTCGGTAAAGGAACCTTTTGGCCACGGAGTGTTGGCGAGTTGGCTGATTGTAGCATCGCCGCACTCCGCCTGTTCCCCGTCGGCTATCTTCGGTTTCACACTAAAGGTCTTGAGGCATAAGCCGAAGTGTGGGGGGTTCAAAGGAAGGCCTCGCATGTAATAATAAACACCGAGACATGGAGAATTGACTCCGAGGCAAGGTCATGAAAATCCAGTCTGTAATAAAACATTAGCCCCCGGAAGAAGGGGTGAAGCGCAAACCCTAAGCCTCGGAGGAAGTGGGGGATGAACACAACCCTTTCGCCGGATCTGGGGGTCGAAATAACTTGTCCTTGAGCAGGAAGCCAGTGGTGGATCTCTGCGGTCAGATATCTGGCTGCCCGAAGTTTTGCAATATCCTCCTCTGTAATGGAGGAAGCCACCCATCAACCTTGAGAGCTGGATCCGGACATGATGGGAAGGCTGAAAGCAATGGAGTCGAACCTTTGGTGCTAGAACTCGGGGTTGGGAAGGCTGAGGAGAAGTTTGGCGTAAAAAAGACGGCCCTTGGTTGCTTTATAAAGGCCTCCGGTATTGAAGGCCTCCTCCTAAAGCCTAAGAACCTGCCTATTCCTAAGGAATCTTTCCCGTGGGACGGTTGGTTTACCCATGCTCGTACTGATGAAAATCCCGCAATAAGGGGGCACGATCCCTGCTTCTACAAGACGTTCTAGTAAAAACCACGCCCCCAAAACGTGGAACGGCGGGACAGGAAACAGTTTGGAATAAAGGCCAGGAGGGCATGACGTCACATTATTAAAGTTGTCAGCAGATCGGATCCATAAAAGTCCTATACCTTCTACGGATGTGTGTTGTAGATCCGGACACGTTTGTTTCGTCTGGAGACTATTTTTTGGAGTTTGGAAGGAGGAACCTGCCTTGCAATGCCGAAGACAGCACTACGCGCCAGTTACCTTGTCATTGAAGCAAGGTTCAGGGGCTACTGAGGGAGTCCTAGACTAAGGGGTCCTCGAGTGTCCGGCCTATTATCTATGGGCCGGACTGATGGGCTGTGAAGACGTGAAGACCGAAGACTACACCCGTGTCCGGATAGGACTCTCCTTGGCGTGGAAGGAAAGCTTGGCGAACAACTATGAAGATTCCATCTTATGAAACCGACTCTATGTAACCCAAGATCCCCCCAGTGTCTATATAAATCGGAGGGTTTAGTCCGAATATGATATCCTCAATACCGTAGTCATACAGGCTAGACTTCTAGGGTTTAGCCATTACGATCTCGTGGTAGATCAACTCTTGTAATACTCATATTCATCAAGATTAATCAACCAGGAAGTAGGGTATTACCTCCATAGAGAGGGCCCGAACCTGGGTAAACATCGTGTCCCTTGTCTCCTGTTACCATCGACCTTAGATGCACAGTTCGGGACCCCCCACCCGAGATCCGCCGGTTTTGACACCGACACCCGGGAAGCTGACTGCCGTCGCGAGGCCGGGAGAAGTGCACGTGGGAGCTCCAAGCCTGGAGCACCTCCTTGGATTAGCAAGTGGAGGCGCGCGGATCCGCCCTTGCGTTGTTGAGGGGGACGCCCGCCGAAGAGGAAGAGGTCCGGATGCGCGAGGAGGCGTTGGCACTGGAAGTCGTGGGGCGTAGCCTTGAGCTCGAGCGACTCGAGATGAGGGAGCGTCAGGTCGCCCAAGTGGAAGACGCCATTGGTGCGCACGAGGCCAGGCCTCAGGAGGAGGTCGATCGCCGGGTGGCCAACGCTCACGCGGATCTTGAGGACAGGTACGACCTGAAGTTGGAGTTCGCGGAAGCTGAGGCTTCAGGTAGGACTACTGCCCTGAAGTCCAAGTTAATCGAGGTGGAGCGGCGCATGGAGGCCACCTCAACCGCCTTGGTCTCGGCGTAGGCCGCACTGGCCTCCGCCCGTGCCGAGTTGCTCCCTCTTCAGCAGCGGGTCGCTGACGCCGAGTCCGTCGTGCGGCAGAACAGGGACGAAGTGCTTTAGTGGTGGATGCTGGAGCGCGTGCACGCCCCCATGCTCCATGACCTCAGGAACAGGGCCAATATCGCCCTGGGCCACATCTGCGATGAGAATGCTCCTCATCCCCACACAAACGACTATGCTAGCCACCTCCGCCTCTTTACCGACGTGGTGACACGCCTGGAGAATCGTTCCGAGAGAGCTCGCCAACTTGTTGAAGAGAGGAGCTGTGGCCTGCTTGGGCGTGCATTCTCCCGCGTCTTCAGCCATCTCCAAAACAACAATCCCAACTTTGATTTTGATGCCGCCATTGCTCCTATACCCGAGGCCATCCGGGGTGAGCTGGCGCGATGGGTGGAAGACAATGTGGACGTGCTTGTCAGGGCCTTCACTTCCGATGACGATGCGGCGGTGGTTGCGCCGGACGAAGGCGACGTGGTCGACGATGGTGATGGAGGCACCGATGGAGGTGATGGTGATGCTAGCGACGGTGGCAGCGATGCCAGCGACGCGTCTGAGGGCGGTCCGGGGGATGCGGCGAGCAACATGTCCGACTGATCCCTTGTTTCCTAGCTGTTTACCCTGCATGCAAAAGCTCGGGCACGGCCCTAGAGGTTGTAAGAGCATTTTTTGAGGGGAAGCCCCTTATGTAAATATACTACTGCCGCTATCCTTTTAGGTCGAGTTGAATATGTGTCTTCATGAACTCATGTATCCTGGGGCAAGTTTGCTATTGCGGTTTACCTTAGCCTGGACGAGCCCCAAACCGGCTCATGAGGTTGCGAGTTTCTGGGAAGCTCCTGAGGAGCTTGTAGACACGCCCGAGGGGGGTGCGTGATAAGCAAGTGCTAGCCATGGCACGACATGTGCGTGGTGTGTGTACGCCATGCCTAGCCCTGCTCGTGAGGGGCCCGCGAGGGGGAGCAACATCTGCGAACTCCGAATTAAGACAGGAACCAGATAGCAAGAAATCGCTCGAACGAGAAAAGGCACCCCCCGCGCGCATCAATGAAAATTCAACTTCAACTTAAATCGAAATCCAGAAGGCAGGGTTACAGAAAAGAGATCCAAAGAAAATGGCCGCGTCCGGCGCCTAGTCTAGTCTTCTTGTATTCTCACCAGCGCGGAGCTAAGTGCTGCCACTAGGACGTGGGAGGGAGTCCCCGAGGCCCGAGGGCGGCACTCCTGAGACTTCGGGGCGTGTACACCCCCACTCATTATTACGTGAGAGTGTCACGAGCGGAGACCTTCATAGGCGTGAGCCTTACTTCATATTGACAAACGAGGGCCCCTCCTTGCGCCTCCCTCGACCACCATTGGGGGCGACCGGAAACCAGGACGACACCGAGGGGCAAAGGGGACACCAGCGGCGCCCTCGGCGACCACGGGTCCTATACCGGGGAAGGCTATGGAGCACCTCCCCGGCAGAGGGCCTACCTCCGAGGGACGCCTTGCTCCGTGCGGCGTGGGGAGGGGCCTTGCTCACGGTCCCTCTCCTATAGCACCCAGCGTGCCCCTGGCAGCAGGGAGGCCGACGAGCTGGGGCCGCCATCCACTGCTGCGACCTGATCCTCCTGCGTCCCATGGTTAGCGTAAGCTTGCTCCTGAGGAATTAGTGGTACCCTGTAGTTCTTGTCACCAGCGCAGTGGTGAGGCTTCCGAAGGGCTCCTGAAAGGTGCCGACTTCTAGCGCCTCCTCCTCCCAGCCCGGCTCGAGGAACGAGCCAAGGTCGTCTTCCAGCATGTACTCCTCGTCCACCATGCGAGGCATGTAGGCCTCCAAGGCCGCCGCCTTAAAGACCTCACCGTAGTGCCCCACGCTCCACATTGCTCCGCCCAACGTGCCGCCTTGAGGATGGTAGGGTTGCATCCCGTCGAGGCCGTAGGTGGCAGCGCTCGTGTCCGCGCCCATCGGGGGTGGCGCGGTGCGAGCGGGCGTCCAGCTCCGTTGGTTGCGCCGGTGTCGACGAAGCCTGGTGGCGCGCCCATGGGCACGCGGGCGCGGCGAGGCCCGCCATGTGACCCGGCCGCAGCTTGAGGCATGAGCAGAGAGAAGAAAGGTGGTGCTCCCGAGGCCGCCGCGTCCAAGAGCTCGGCGACGCGTTCCAGCAATGCATCCCGGCCACTCTCCATTAACCGGCATCGCAGTAGCTCCTGAGCCACTATGAGCGTGGCCCTCATGCTTGGTTGCTCCCGTCGGGTGTGTGGCGTCGTGGCCGCGGCGTGGCTTGAGGCTCTTGCGGCTGCCCGCACTTGTCGCGGAGTAAGGGCAGATGGCGGGTGACCGCGTCGCCCATACCCTGCAGTGTTTGGTGGTGCGCGTGCTGCCTGGGGCGCTGGGTTGAGGTCTTATTGAGCAGGCGGCGCCACCCAGGCTGGCCAGGCTGCCTATCGGTCGGCGTTGGTCCTTGAGTCGCCGGACATCGGAGCCACGGAGTGTCGGGGGACCAACGAGCGGATCAACTAGCGGAAGAAGAGCTCCGGCGCAACCCTACCTGGCATGCCAAATGTTGGATCACGGGTTCCGGCAAAACCCTCAAGGTTCAAACACTAGGGTGCGCACGAAGATCTCCCCCTACCTACTCACGCCCTCAACCTCGCCACGATCTCAAGGGTAAGCTCGACGAACTCGCAATGCAAGAGACACAAGATTTATACTGGTTGGGGCCACCGTTGTGGTGTAATACCCTACTCCAGTGTGTTGTGGTGGATCGCCTCTCGGGCTGAGGATGAACAGTACAAGGGGAAGAACAGCCTCCTGAGATGAGGTGTTCTTGTGCTTAGTAAACTTGAGTGGTTGGTGTGCTATGGATTCGATCTAGACCTGAATCAGATGCCCCCCATGGTGGTGGCTAGTCCTATTTATAGAGGCCCTGATCCTCTTCCCAAATATTAAGCGGGAAGGGAGCCAACAATGGCCAATTTGAAAGGGCACAGCTAGTACAAGTTATCCTGACAAAAGCAGTCTTCGCCTATCAAAGGCTCTGGTGGTGGCGCCTCCTTGGGCTCCATGTTGACCTTTGTCTTGCCATCCTGCTGGTCTTGGTCTCGTTGCACCAATATGGCAACCTTTTCTTGACACCTCGGTACTCCTCGCCTGCGCTTGCCTCCTTAGCACCAAAGGGGAAACAAGGACACTGTGCGCGTTGGCGCCCGCCTGGTCTCGATCGTCATGGCTCAGTTCATTGGAACCTCGCGAGGTTTGCCTGGCCTTGATCTCTGTGCCCCTCGTGAGCCAGCCTGGTGAGGCTGCTCCCAAGGAGGTCTTGTTTCATCCGCCTCGCGAGGCTTGGCCCCTCGCGAGAGTATTGAATGCTTGTTGGTGAAGATGGGTCGTACGGGCCCGCTTGCAGAGCCACGCCGCGGGCCGCAGGCAGGCAAGTCTGGGAACCCCCGTTCGCAGAACACCGACAGAATCATCCACGAAAGATGAGTCACATGAGCTCATCTACAATGTGGAAAACCACCGTCAAACTACTTTCCACCCCTAACAAAAAATTGTCAAGTTTCATCATTTTTTACCTTTGGGAATTTCGTATAACACCTTGCTTGCAGGGTGGACGAAATCGGTCGGCTACAGGTTACGCAGCCATTGGCGGCGGTGGGTGAGGGCGGCGGCGACTGCACAGCAGAAGAGATGGTCGCACATCGGCGGGAGTTCCACGCGGCAGGCGGGCGGCTTCGCACGGCCGGAAGAACGACCGAGTGTCGTGGTTCTAAGTCCGACAGTAGAATGGGGGGTAGGAATGTAGAGGAAAGATCCTAGCTATGGAGGAGTTGTACACGCGAGTTTTACGAGTTCAGGCCCCTCTCGGAGGAAGTAACATCCCTACGTCTGCCGTAGGAGGACGCCATGGACGCACGCGCGAAAGTGTGTTGCCCCGCGGACGGGGAGCGCCTCGACGTCAAGTGGCGCTTCTTGGAGCCAAGCGGAGTCGTCGGCGACGAATATGAGCGCGCCGAGATGGATCTCGCGGCCCTCGGCCAAACCTCCGCCTGAAACCATGTTGATGGGGATTGGAAAAATCGCAACTTCTCCAACAAGTCGCTAAGACACCTGCCCCATGCTGGGCGCCAACTGTCCTGGTTCTAAGTCTGACAGTAGATTGGGGGTGGGAATGTAGAGGCAAGATCCTAGCTAAGGAGGAGTTGTACATGCGAGTTTTACGAGTTCAGGCCCTTCTCGTAGGAAGTAACAGCCCTACGTCTCGAAGCCCGGAGGCGGTCGACTGGATTATATACGTGTGAGTTACAGGGGGTGCGAACCCTTGTCCCAGAGGAGGGGGGTGGCTTATACAGAGTGCGCCAGGACCCCAGCTCCCCTCCGTTACACAGGGTTCAATGTCCATAAAGAGAGAGCGTTACAGGTAACGTCTGTAATAAAGTGCCACAAATGATCATTAAATATACGAGTAAATGCCCGACCGTTGCTGTGCAGAACGGCTTTAGGTCTTCTTGTACGTCGAGTGGTCTTTTACATGGTCGAGTGGTTGAATAGTCGAGTGACTCAAAGAAGAAGTAGTCTCCGAGTGAATGGTAGGTCGAGTGGATTGCACTCGATGCCTTTATTGGGTCCACCTTGTTTACTCTTGAACTTCTTTGCTTCTAGGGCAAGGACTTGGGGTACGACGTATAGGTCAGGCCTATTACCCTACCCCAGGTCTATGTCCTCATCATTAGCCCCCGAATGGATTGAGGTCCGAGTGAAAAGAAGGTTGAAGTTCATCTTGCCTTGACTCTTGCCTCTCTCAAGAATTCATCTCTGGATGGAGGCCAATGTTGGAACTTTTGGCTTCGTTTCAGTCGCCTTGATCGAATCATCAATTACCGATTGGTTTTTACAACGTCGCATGTCGAGTGTCATCTTTGATGCGAAATCTTTGGCGTGATCAGTTGCCGAGGATCCAGAATTTTGTGGGATTCGAAATTTCGGTAGGAACGTGTCGTGGTAAGCGGAGTGGATAGACAGGGCATTTCGATATTTCGCGCCACCTTTTTCGCCACGTATCCTGTGCGTGACTGTTTGAGGGATTTGACAGGATCGCCCGGACCCACGCGTCAGCCACTCAGAAGTGGGCCTTTAAAAGCAGCGAGACCGAGCCGTCCGCACTGTGCGTGCCCATTCTCCTTCTTCTTCCTCTTGCTCCTTCACCCCATCCGGCTTCTCCGCTCTCGACGCCACCGCTCCGCTGCCATGGGGAAGGAGAGAACGGCGGCGCTCGAACGCGCGAAGAAGGCGATGGGGGCGGCGAAAAGCAGGAAGACGAATCGGGGGTCTTCATCGCGCTCGGGGCTGCCGTCGGGTTGGATCCAGGGAGATTGTATCTGATCTTCGCTTCGACCGCGGCTTCTCTCTTCCTCCACACCCCTTTTTTCGGGGTTTCCTGAATTTCTTTGGGGCCCAACTCCATAATTTTACTCCCAACACCATCACGTATCTTGCCGCGTTCGTATCCATGTGCGAGAATTTCCTGGGGTGTCGACCGCACTGGGGTCTTTTCAAGCACATCTTTACCATCCGCTCCCAAACAGTGAAGAAAGCGAACTCGAACGACGAGAAAACCCATGTTATCCAGATGTGTGGGGGTCTAGGTATTCAGAAGAGGAAAAGAAGTTCTTTTCCCTCGATGACTCTTCCGGAGTTAGTCAGGGGTTGGCAGTCAACCTGGTTCTACTACCAGGACATCGTGACGCCAGGCCAGTCGACATGGCTTCCCCCTTTCTCTTTTGATCGTGTTCAAACTCCATCTTCATTGAAAGTGACTGCCGCGGAGAAGGCGGAGACAGGCATGCTTGACAAGAGAGTGGTTCAGTTGATCAACCAAGGTGTCACTGGCATGGATCTACTAGAGGTGTTCCTCGGTCGGCGTATCCAACCACTCCAAGATCGTGACCACTCCATGTGGATATACTCCGGGGCTGGTGACACTGGTCGAGTTCATCCGGAGGAGGTGACGGCCAAAACAGTGGCCGAGTGGCTGAGAGGTATCACCGGGAACAAGGACAACCCTAGGGGCACCAGGAGAGTCAACCCTTTCAGCGACAGAAACCAACCAGACAAGGTTTGGTAATTTCAACTGAGCTTTTTGTTGTGTTTTCCGACTATTTGTTGACCCGACTGACTTGCAGTCGGCTCCTTGTTTTGTAGATTTACACGGAGATGTATTCAATGCCCAATGGTGAACAAGCTCTGGAGCAAGACCAAGAGGGCGAGGACAGTGCGTAGGAGAGCGGTGAGTAGGATTCACCAGCCGACTATGATGTAGATGAGAGCGATGAGTTGGGCGATGAGGAAGTGGCCGACTCACCGCCTTGTTCTGAATGTTGATCCAAGAAGCACCATGATCCCATGGGCAGGCGCGGTAAAGCTGTGGCGTCGAGTGCTCCATCTCAAAAACTCGCTCGGTCTCCGACTCCAGAATTGGCTGAGAAGGTCACCAAGCAGCCCAAGGTCAATCCTTCGAAGGCTCGGAAGACCTTGCCTAGAATCAAGATGGACATTCCTGTTGCTTCTGGGTAAATGTTCTTCCTGTATTTTCTTGTTCCGACCGACTTTTTTGTTCTGACTGAGTGGATGATGAACCTTTACAGCCCGACCTCAGCTTCGACTGACATGGACATTAACAAGAATCCGGTCGACGAGGAAACCGACGATGCAGCTACCTCCAAAGCCAGTAAGTCTGCCCGATTTGAATTTATTTGGACGACTGTATTGTTTGTCAGCTATCCGTACAACTTTCTCTATTTATTGCAGTTCTAGGGGACGTTGTTGTGCTCCCGGATGATGAAGAAGAAGTACCGCTGAGGGGGAGGAGGAGGAAAGACAAGGAACTGGGTGGGAAAGTGCCTGAGGTCCAGGTTCTTCAGTCGATTGTGACGCCTGGGGCGGCAGTCGAGCAATCCATAGATCCGGCTCGAACCAACATCACCTTTACTGTCCCGCTGTCGACTGGTTGTCCATCAGGATCAGCTGCTCAGACTTCTACTGCACCAATACAACTCCATGCTTCAGATCCTGCAGCTGCTTCGACTGCTCTACCAGCATCGCTTTTTACTGCGTATCAGACTCCGGACGACCCATCGACTGCTACCAAGGAAGCTCTTCTTCAGTTATATCTTGTGATGGGGCAAATGAAAGTGGTGCATGAGGCCAGCCAGGTGGCCTTCAACGCCGGAGCTGCTCTGCAAACCAATGTCCAGGTTAGTTGGTCATATTTCTCGTCTGATCATCCACTGGGGTGTGGCTGCTTTGAAATTGTATAAGTCACTTTGGATCGACTCAAGCTGAATCTTTGAACTAGTGGGGGCACTCTGAGTGCACCCACTGGGTATAGTCCCCGAGACCATAGTTGACCGCGGGTAGTCGACTGTGGTCTGAGAATCTGAACTTTCTTTTTTACAACTCACGCTGGGTGGACCATGCCGAGTGGAATTAAAACCAGTGGGCACGCTAAGTGCACCCACTGGGTGTAGTTCCCGAGACCATAGTTGACTGCGGGCAGTCGACTGTGGTCTGAGAATCTGAACCTCTCTTTTTTCGATGGTAGTCTTGGAGTAGCTATCGCAGTGATGTCTTTCATTTCAGTCGACTGACAAGTCTTATGTGTTGGCCGCAGAAATCTTGTGATCTCGGTGCTCAACTCTCTACACAGAACCAGCAACAAATCAGCCTCAACCTTGATCTGGAATTGGCGAAAAAGAATCTCCAGACTGCTCGCGATGAAGTAGCTGCCATGGGAGGTAACCGATCATAAACTGTTTATCTTACAGTTGCTGGCACTTTTCCTTTCCGTTTTTTTGAACTGAGTGACTCCACTCGAGCAGATGTACGTAGTGAAATCGGTCAACTCCAAGCCCGTCTGAAGAATGTTATTTCTTTAGAGAAAATGAAGCGCCAGAAGGAAGCGCGAGAGAAAACTGCGCTTGCTGACAAGAAGCTTGCTTCGGTCGACAAGCTAGAATAAGAGAATTCCAAACTGAAGTCTGTTGTTTCTAATGCCAATCGGGAGGTCGAGCGACTGAAGAAGGACAAGGACAAGCTGACTGACAAGCTTGGGAGCCTCAAAGATAAGAAGGGCGAGCTGGAGTCTTATCTGGGCCAGCTTGCTGCAAAGCTGGTCTTAAACCTTGAAGGTACTGATGGTTGACTGACTTGTTTCTGTCGACTATCAAGTCTAATTATATCGTCGACTCACCATTCACTCGACTGTGCTGAGTTTTGTCAAGACTTTGAAGCGGAAACTGGGAGGGTCGAGACGGGTCTTGACCCCATAAACTGTCCAGTCAAGGATGATGTTGCGATGAATGTGTTGCGGCTGGAATCTAGCATGGACAGCGCGGTTACTTATCTTGCCTGCCTGAAATCGGCGATGACTCGGGTTGATGCTGAACTCTGGCCTCACGCGGAATTGTCCCAAGATCTCGAGTCCCTGATGGCTCGACTGAATCGAATCCCCGACCGAGTGCAAGAATGGAAGAAGTCATCCGCTCGCTGTGGCGCTAATGTCGCGTTGTCCCTGGTCCGAGTGCACTTCAAAGACATCAAAGAAGACAAGCTGGCGGAACTCAAGGTTGCTAACACCAAGAGACACACTTTCCAGTCCTTCATGGACACTTTCCTTGAAGCCGCCACTCGCATTGCAGACAGCATAGACCTTGATAGTTTTTGCGACCCAGCGAGTCCTTCTCCTGACGCGTGACCAAAAAACATTATGCTCCACCTTTATTTGCCTCGGAATGCTGAGTGATTGTGTAACCGTTAAACTCCTTCGGGCTTGATGCTCGAATACTTTTGATCCGTCGTCTGGAACTTTTAGGATCTATCTAAACTTGGTTTATTTCTGAATATGCTTGTATTTGCCTTCGCGTGGAATTTGCTATTTGAGATGTAGCCCTGAAGTGGAGACTTAAATCGACCTGCGTCTCGTTGTCCCTGCAGACAGGAATGGAGAGCGCGTTGTATTTGTGGCATAGCTCGGAGAAGAAGGTCACGATCGACCTGCACCTCGTCGCCCTTGCAGATAGGGATGGAGCGTACGTTGTACTTGTGGTGCAGCTCCTAAGGAGAAGGTTGCAGTCGACCTGCACCTCGTCGTCCTTGCGGATGGGGATGGAGCGCACGTTGTATTTGTGGCGCAGCTCCAAACGAGAAGGTCATAGTCGACCTGCACCTCGTCGTCCTTGCAGATGGGGATGGAGCGCATGTTGTATTTGTGGCGCAGCTCCAAAGGAGAAGGTTGTAGTCGACTTGCACCTCGTCGTCCTTGAGGATGGTGATGGAGCGCACGTTGTATTTGTGGCGTAGTTCCGAATGAGAAGGTTGTAGTCGACCTGCACCTCATCATCCTTGCAGATGGTGATGGAGCGCACGTTATATTTGTGGCGCAGTTCCGAAGGAGAAGGTTGCAGTCAACCTGCACCTCGTCGTCCTTGCGGATAAGGACAAACTTTAAACCTTAGGCAAGTACTGGACTGCAGCTAAACCCCCGACTGAGAGGGTCGCCCACCACTCGGTAGGATTTTTTAAACTTAGGCGAGTACTGGACTGCAGCTAAGCCTCCGAGTGGGAGGGTTGCTCACCACTCGGTAGGATTTTACAAACTTAGGCGAGTACTGGACTGCAGCTAAGCCCCCGAGTGGGAGGGTCGCTCACCACTCGGTAGGATTTTCAGATACTTAGGCGAGTACTGTACTGCAGCTAAGCCCCCGAGTGGGAGGGTCGCTCACCACTCGGTAGGATTTTCAAATACTTAGGCGAGTACTGGACTGCAGCTAAGCCCCCGAGTGGGAGGGTCGCTCACCACTCGGTAGGATTTTCAGATACTTAGGCGAGTACTGGACTGCAGCTAAGCCCCTGAGTGGGAGGTTTGCTCACCACTCGGTAGGATTTTTTAAACTTAGGCGAGTGCTGGAGTGCAGCTAAGCCCCTGAGTGGGAGGGTTGCTCACCACTCGGTAGGATTTTACAAACTTAGGCGAGTACTAGAGTGCAGCTAAGCCCCCGAGTGGGAGGGTTGCTCACCACTCGGTAGGATTTTCTTTTAAACTTAGGCGAAACGGATTCACAACTAAGTAACCCACTAGGGGATTTCAGACGCAAATAAAAGCAAAAACAATCGTTTAAGAGGACTGTAAAGCTCTTGTCTTTGATAAGCAAATTACAAAGATATTTCTTATTACATTTTATTCGAATGAGTACTTAAGTGTAAAAGGGGCGGAGCAACTCCACATTCCAAGCCCATGGCTCGTCCTTCTTATGCTCGACATTGTAAAGGTGGTATGCTCTATTGTGGAGCACTCTGGTGACAATGAAGGGGCCTTCCCAAGCTGGAGCGAGCTTGTGTGGTTTCTGCTGATCCACTCGAAGAACCAAGTCTCCCTCTTGAAAGGCTCAACCTTTCACATTTTTGGCGTGGAATCGACGCAAGTCTTGCTGATAAATGGTCGACCGGATCAAGGCCATCTCTCTTTCTTCCTCTAGGAGGTCGACTGCGTCCTGCCGAGTTTGTTCTACTTCATCTTCAGAGAAGAGCTTGACTCGTGGTGCATTATGAAGCAAGTCACTTGGTAGAATAGCTTCAGCTCCATAGACCAAGAAGAATGGAGTTCGGCCAGTCGACCAATTGGGAGTTGTCCTCAATCCCCAAAGAACTGATAGAAGTTCATCAACCCAGGCGCCCGCTGCATGCTTGACGTCTCGCATCAGTCGAGGTTTCAATCCTTTGAGAATCAGGCCATTTTCTCTCTCTGCTTGTCCATTCGACTGGGGATGGGCGACTAAAGCATAGTCAACTCATGTGCCTTGGGAGGTGCAGAAGGCTCTGAACTCATCTGAATCGAAGTTCGATCCATTGTCAGTGATGATGCTGTGTGGAACTCCGTATCTGAATGTCAATTCTCTGATGAAGCTGACGGCAGTACTAGCTTCCAGATTCTTGATAGGCTTGGCTTCAATCCACTTGGTAAACTTGTCGACTGCTACAAGCACGTGAGTGAAGCCACTCCTACTAGTCCTCAGCGGTCCAACCATATCTAATCCCCAAACAGCAAAGGGCCAGATGAGTGGAATGGTCTTTAGGGCTGACGTAGGTTTGTGGGACATATTGGAGTAAAACTGGCATCCTTCACATCCGTCGACTATATCTTTCACCATTTCGTTTGCTCGTGGCCAATAAAATCCAGCTCGGTATGCTTTAGCCACAATGGTCCTAGAGGACGCATGATGGCCACAGGTCCCCGAGTGGATGTCGTTGAGGATCGCTAGACCTTCTTCCGGGGTTATGCATTTCTGGCTGACTCTGGTTACACTTTCCCTGAACAATTTTCCTCTTATCACAGTAAAGGCTTTGGATCGATGGACGATCTGTCGAGCCTCTTCTTCATCCTCTCGGAGTTCCTTCCTAAGGATATACGCAATGTATGGCACTGTCCAGTCGGGAGTAATAACCAAAATATCCATGATTAGGTCGACCATGAATCTCGACTTCAGTCGGATCGGTGGCACTCTTTGGCTGTGGGGGCTCTTCAGTGAAGGGATCTTCTTGAACTGAAGGTGCATGAATATGCTCCAGGAACACATTACTGGGAATGGCTTCTCTCTTGGAGCCTATCTTTGCTAAATCATCGGCTGCTTGATTTTTCAGTCGTGGTATATGATGGAGCTCTAACCCCTCAAACTTCTTTTCCAACTTCCTCACCGAGTTACAGTAGCCAGTCATGGCTGGGCTTCTGACGTCCCACTCCTTCATCACTTGATTGACTACCAAATCTGAGTCACCATAGACCATGAGGCGACGGACGCCGAGTGAGATGGCCATACGTAACCCATACAAGAGTGCTTCATATTCTGCTTCGTTATTGGAGGAATCAATGTGAATCTGGAGGCATTCTGGAGCTTTTCTCCTCGGGGGGATACCAGTACCACCCCAGCACCGGAACCATTCAGCATCTTGGAACCATCAAAGAACATGGTTCAGTGCTCCGAGTGAACTTGAGTCGGCAGTTTCTGTTCGATCCACTCGGCAAGGAAATCTGCTATTGCTTGGGACTTGATAGCTTTCTTTGCCTCGAACTTGATATCTAAGGGAAGGAGTTCAATCGCCCACTTTGCCACTCGACCAGTTGCATCTCCGTTGTTCAGAATCTCTGATAATGGAGCGTTGCTGACGACTATAATGGAGTGGTCAGAGAAGTAATGTGCAACCTTCTTCGTGGTCATATAAATCCCATAAACAAGCTTCTGATAATGTGGATATCTTTGCTTTGATGGAGTCAAAACATTAGAGACATAGTATACTGGGCGCTGAACTTTGTAAGCTTTTCCTTCTTCTTCCCGCTCGACCGTAAGTACTGTACTGACGACTTGTCCAGTGGTTGCAATGTAAAGAAGTAAAGGCTCTTTGCTGATTGGAGCAGCAAGCACCGGCTGGGTGGAAAGCAGGGCTTTAAGCTCTGTAAATGATGCATCAGCTTCAGGAGTCCACTCGAACTTATCTGATTTCTTCATCAGTCGGTAAAGAGGCAGTGCCTTTTCACCCAGGCGAGAAATGAATCGACTTAGGGCGGCCAAACAACCAGTAAGCTTCTAGACATCATGCACATGCACAGGGCGTTTCATCCGGAGTATGGCACCCACTTTCTCTAGGTTAGCGTTGATCCCTCGTTCGGAAACGAGAAAACCGAGTAATTTTCCGCTTGGAACTCCAAACGTGCACGTTGATGTATTAAGCTTGATATCATACCTTCTGAGGTTGGCAAAGGTTTCAGCAAGGTCAGCCAGTAGGTCGGAACCTTTACATGACTTGACCACAATGTCATCCATGTATGCTTCCACATTCCGACTGATCCGAGTGAGTAAACACTTCTGAATCATCCGCATGAATGTGGCTCCAGCGTTCTTCAAGCCGAATGGCATAGTGACATAACAGAAGCACCCAAATGGGGTGATGAAAGCTGTTTTTATCTCATCGGGTCCATACAGACGGATCTGATGATACCCGGATTAAGCGTCCAAAAAGGACAAACGCTCACACCCGGCAGTCGAGTCGACTATTTGGTCGATGCGAGGGAGAGGAAAGTGATCTTTCGGGCAGGCCCGATTGATATGTTTGAAGTCAATGCACATGCGAAGTGAGTCGTCCTTCTTTGGGACCATGACAACATTAGCTAACCACTCGGAGTGATAAATCTCTCGGATAAACTCAGCTGCTAGAAGCCGAGCCACTTCTTCACCTATTGCCTTTCTCTTCTGTATGGCGGACCATCGAAGATGTTCTTTGACTGGTTTCACCTTTGCGTCGACTCGCAAACGATGCTCAGCCAGTCCCCGGGGAACACCTGGCATGTTAGAAGGTTTCCATGCAAAGATGTCCCAGTTCTCACGGAGGAACTTGGATGAGCGCTTCTTCCTATTTGGAGTCGAGTGTTGTTGAAATGTCAGTCGGAGCAACATTGGGATCCGTTGGGTGAATATGAATCGGCTTCGTTTCACCAGACGACTGGAATGCTGAATCTGTGGCAGGCTTCTTAGCTCGCAATAAATCACTCGGATCTGCATTTTTTTGATACTCCTGCAATTCCACTATTGCCATCTGTGCATCGGCGATCTTTGAGCCCTTCTGGAAGCACTCTTCTGCCTTCTTTCGATTGCCAGTGATAGTGATCACCCCTTTAGGACCAGGCATCTTCAATTTGAGGTACACGTAACATGGCCGAGCCATAAAACATGCATAAGCTGGCCTGCCCAGAATAGCATGATAAGCACTCTAGAAATCCACAACTTCAAATATCAACTTTTCTTTGCGGTAATTCTTGGAATCACCGAAAACTACATCAAGGGCGATCTGACCGAGTGATGCAGCCTTCTTGCCAGGAATAACTCCATGGAAACTCATATTGCTTTCACTGAGTCTGGACATTGGAATGCCCATTTCTCTCAACGTCTCTGCATACAGTATATTCAGACCACTGCCACCATCCATCAGAACCTTAGTCAATCGAGTGCCTTCGACTACTGGGTCGACCACCAGCGCTTGCCTCCCAGGAGTGTCTATGTGCGCTGGGTGATCGGATTGGTCGAATGTAATGGCAGTCTGAGACCACTTCAAATAACTGGGTGTCACCGGAGCGACCATGTTCACTTATCTGTTGATGACTTTTAGTTGACTCTTACTCTCAACATCAGCGAAAATCATCAGAGTGGAATTGATGTGGGGGTAACCATCATCGTCCTCTACCTCATCCTCAACTTTGTCCGCTTCCTTCTCCTTTTCCTTGGGCTGTTTCTCTCGGAATTGCTGGATTAAGAGTCGACATTGTCGAGTGGTATGCTTCGGGTAAATGAAATTACCCTCTTCATCTTTCTTGGTGTGAATGTGGCATGGTAAATCTAGAACATGATTTCCATCTTGATCTTTTACTTTCTTGGGGTACCACAGTCCTTTGGGTTTCCCTTTGAACTTTCCTTGAGTCACGGCTAAGGCTTCTCTAGGAGCAGCTGGCTCGGCTTTGCGCTTCTGCTTCCGACTAGAGTTCCCTCCTCCGGTTTCGTGGGCGACTGTTTTGTGCTTGCCACTCCGGAGTCGGTCTTCCTCTTCACCATTGGCGTATTTGGTGGCAATCTCCATCATCCGAGTCAGAGTCATATCTCCTGTCCGACCGAATTTCAGATTCAATTCCCGATACTTATCGCCTTCTTTGAAGGCACAAATTACTTGGTGATTTGACACATTCTCCACTGTATGGTGTAATGTGATCCATCTCTGGATATAATCTCTTAGAGTTTCATTCAGTTTCTGAATGCAACACTGTAATTCTGTCAGCCCTGTTGGCCATTTGCAAGTACCTTCAAATGTTCTGACAAATACTCGGGCAAGATCTTCCCAAGTATAAATACTGCCAGGCGCTAACTGATTCAGCCATGCTCTAGCCGAGCCCTCTAACATCAAAGGGAGATGCTTCATGGCAACTTCATCGTTGCCACCACCAATCTGTACAGCCACTCGGTAATCCTCAAGCCAAGTGTCAGGCTTGGACTCACCAGTGAACTTACTGACTCTAGTCGCCAACCTGAAGTTGGGAGGAATCACCAGAGCCCTGATGGCAATGCTGAAGCACTCTGGACCTGAGACATGCACTCTGCTGCTGGTTGGAAAATCTCTGTCGTGGCCTTCTCTATGAGCTCTATTTCTGTCGACCAGACCCTGAACGAGAATAGATCTCGCATCAAAGCCCAGTTCCCTGGGGTCGACTGGAATCCTTCGCCCACCACTATGAGGACGTCTGTCATCATGCTGCCGAGGCACGTATGACCCACTCCCTGGGGGAGGCGTGGGCACTCGACGACGATCATCGTGATCGAGTCGGTGATCATACTGCTCGCGGTTTCTGTACTGATCTCGCCGGTCCCCACGCCCCTCACGCCTTGGGGGCGATCTCGGGCTGTGAGCCGACTGGACTGTTTCTGCAACCACAGATCTGGTATGGATCCTATTCCGCGACTGAGATACTGATGTATTCTGCTCTCCCGCTGCTCGGAGCAAAGCCCGGATCCGCACCAAACCTCGACCAGCTTTTGACTGGGAAGGTTGAATTTACTCCGCTATTCGGGCCGCAGCTGCGAGATTCTGGATCGGAGTTCGATATACCTGAGTCGGAGGCGGAAAAAGTTGGCGTCGACTGGACTCGGGGATAGGCTGCCGAGCACGCTCGTCGAGTGCACGCTGGAGGTTCTCCAGTCGAGTGCGCTCAGCCAAGTTGGCCAGGCGCGCCTCCTCCAAGGCCTGGGCCTCAGGGGTTTCTCCAACGATAGGAGTGTGAAGCGCATCCATGTTCCGGCGACGAAGTTCTTCCCTCCGCTGCGAAGAGAGGGGTTCGGGGCGATACTCTTCGTGAACACGCGACGGATCGCCGCCCCCATCGCCTCCGTCTTCACGGGTGAAGCCAGGAGGACTGCGTGGTCCATTGACCATCAAAACCTCCGCCGTGGGGTCGCTGCTGTCGCACTCGGATGCAGTCTCTACGGAGCCAGTCGAACAGGCCATAGAGAGTTTCGTCGGGCTCGATTGCCGTGACTTGGGGGTGGCTGACTGGCGAGCCACCGCATGCCTCACCCACCGCTGAAGCCTCGATCGACCGGAACGTTTGCTCCGGCGGGCTGCAAGGAGGGAGGTCAACACATGAGCCGACCGATACTGAGTCAACGGCTGCCGTAGGGGGACGCCATGGATGCACCCGCGAAAGTGTGTTGCCCCGCGGACGGGGAGCGCCTCGACGTCAAGTGGCGCTTCTTGGAGCCAAGCGGAGTCGTTGGCGACGAATACGAGTGCGCCGAGACGGATCTCGCGGGCCCTCGGCCAAACCTCCGCCGGAAACCATGTTGATGGGGATTGGAAAAATCGCAACTTCTCCAACAAGTCGCTAAGACACCTGCCCCACGGTGGGCGCCAACTGTCGTGGTTCTAAGTCTGACAGTAGAATGGGGGGTAGGAATGTAGAGGCAAGATCCTAGCTATGGAGGAGTTGTACACGCGAGTTTTACGAGTTCAGGCCCTTCTCGTAGGAAGTAACAGCCCTACGTCTCGGAGCCCGGAGGCGGTCGACTGGATTATATGCGTATGAGTTACAGGGGGTGCGAACCCTTGTCCCAGAGGAGGGGGTGGCTTATATAGAGTGCGCCAGGACCCCAGCTCCCCTCCTTACACAGGGTTCAATGTCCATTAAGGGAGAGCGTTACAGGTAACGTCTGTAATAAAGTGCTACGAATGATCATTAAATATACGAGTAAATGCCCGACCGTTGCTGTGCAGAATGGCTTTAGGTCTTCTTGTATGTCGAGTGGTCTTTTACATGGTCGAGTGGTTGAATAGTCGAGTGACTCAAAGAAGAAGTAGTCTCCAAGTGAATGGTAGGTCGAGTGGATTGCACTCGATGCCTTTATTGGGTCCACCTTGTTTACTCTTGAACTTCTTTGCTTCTAGGGCAAGGACCTGAGGTAGAACGTATAGGTCAGGCCTATTACCCTACCCCAGGTCTATGTCCTCATCACCGAGCGTCGCGGCTGTCGGGCGGACGGAGTGGCGCGCCTCCAATAACTCGGGCGGGGGGTCAAGGCATGGATGAAGCCCACCCCATCGTAGACCTCGCCAGGGAAGACGTTTAGGCCAGCCGCAGCCACCGGAGAAGCTTCGACTCGGGGTTCGGCCGAAAGTGAATCGGTGGCTTCAGGCGGCGGGCCGGCGAGGCAGGCAGCGGGGGACGGGGGGTGGGGGGAGTCGTGGCGGGCCTGGTGGCCGTCGGGGGGGGGGGGGGGGGGCGTCGATTTGGTGCGGATTTGGCTGGCGGCGGAGACAGGCGGGTGGAGGCTGGTCGTGCGGAAGGGAATGGAACTGGCAGTTGGGCGGCTGGCGGGCGGTCGTGTTTTTATATCTTCTGTAGGTGGCGATACAAATTTGCACCATGAGGTGTTGTAGTTTACATCTCCGGAAGCGAAGATGTATTTTTTTTTTTGCATCTACATCATTTATTGGAGAGGTGTTTTCGGTCCTCAGAGAAGCAAAAGTTAGGTATTTTCGCATCTATATCTTCTATTGGAGATGCTCTTACGTTTTTCCAAGGGAGGGAGTAGAAGTATAAGGATTATAATTTTTTACCACTCCCGTTGTTCGCCTCATATGTATGCACATTGGCACCGCTACACTTTCTTCTACTTTCTCCACGCTATTTAAATATGGTTCTAGAGACGCCGGTGAGCTTCCCTACTTCTCGTCCGTCTTCCACCTCACCTCACCGCTTCTTCTTCTTCCTCATCGTCTTGCACAACCGTCTATGTATCGTCTTGCACAACCGTCTATGTTGTAAGATAAGACTGATGTGTGAACGAGCGACCGTCTTTATATTCGTGGAACAACAAAAGTACATCATGGTGAGCAACATTAACGGTCATGAGCGCAAGAAAACAAAATCACATGGTGACCAGGAATGAAAAACCACAACCAAACACCAATAGTACAGTACAGCAACAATCATGCCAAGTTCACAATAATCTCTCACTGATATTCCCATCCCATCGATAGCCCGCAGGAAGAGCAGGGGTACGGTAATTCATTCGTCGTCAAACGCAGGTGGCATGCTTGAGCTGCTTGCCAGCGCAACTCCGGAGAACGCACCGCGGACACGCTTCTGTGGAGGTGGCTGACACAATGCAAAGCCGAACAGCCGTGGTGCTGCTGGTTCCATCTCCCCCGTCGCCACTGTCACAGTGGCCGCCGACGCCTGACCTTGCACCGTGACACCGTCCGACCGCGATACACCCAACATAAAGACGGACGGCTGTGGTGCCATCTCCTCCGTTGCCGTCGTCACTGCGGCCGCCGGCAACTGACCTTGCACCGTGATGCCGGCCGGCGGTGGACCCAACGTGGTGTCGGACGGCTGTGGCGCCATCTGCCCCGTCGCAGCCTGCCGCTGCTTGGTGGCTCGCTTGTTGCCGCGTCCCACTCCCACGTAGCCCGTAACCTCACGGTGCCGGCGGAGCTGCTCAGTGAGAGGCTCGACGTAGTTGCTGTAGCCGAGGGTGTCGAAAGCTTTGATCACGTGGAGGCCAGTCATTTTCTTCTTGCCGTCCTTTCCGCACTCCGCTTCGGCCTGGATGGTGACCATGTTGATGAACTCCTTGACACAGTGGTCCACGAGGGCTATGGCGTCTGGGTGGATCCTGGCGCGCGGGTCATGATGTTTTCTAGGTCGTTGGGCCAGAAGGCCCGCGCCTTTCTCGACTTGCTTACATTGTCTAAATACACATTTTCAAAAATTGAAAAATTTCGAACAAAAATCCTGCATGTATATCGGGACATTTTCTGTGCGTGCACAAAGTTTTCGGTGAAAAACGAGGTTTTTTGTGGCTTGTGTAAAAAAGATGATCTTTCTTTTTTACTTTCCCGTCCCTCGCGTCGCCCCTAGGGCGACTCGGGGGAGTCTATGGTTATCCCCTGCCGCCGTCCCCCCCACCCCCCTCGCCGCCACCGGAGACGACCGCAGGGAAAGCCCGCACGGGCGCCGGGGAAGGTGGCGGCAGGGTCTTCGGCGCTCCTTTCTCGCGGAGGCCCTCGGATCCAGGGCGGTGGCCCCAGCTGGCGTGGCGTGCGGCGTGCCTGAGGGTTCGGCCGTGAGGACGGCGAGCCGCAAGTGGTGGTCGAGCGCGGCGCGGGTCTTCCCGTGCCAGATCTGGAGGTTTTGCCCCCCTCCCTTCCATGCATCCCTTCCCAGTCCCCGGTTCGGTTTTGGATCTTGCCGGATCCACCTCAGGTGTGTTCTAGTGGAGCAGAACGGTGTCCGAGGGAAACCTTGGCCGCCTTGGCTGCCCGGCAGCGGCGACGCTGCCTTTTGCCGCTGCTTTCCTCCTTGGGGGCGTTGCTGAGGACACCATCTCTCCACTCTGACCCATGTCCGGGTGAAAGCCCAAGATCCGATGCGGGTCGGGCGTCGGCGGCGCCCCGTGCACCGTAACCTTTCTGGAGGCGGCGCCAAGGACATTGGGATCGGATGGGAGGGTCTGCAGGTGAGGGGTGGGGGTGTGTGCTGCCTCCCTTTCGGTGGAGCGGTGTTTCTTTCTACATATTCTTGGCGGCGGCTTTGGCGACATGGAGCGGCGGCTTTGGCGACATGGAGCGGCGGAGGCTTGGCGTCAGATGTGTGGTGACGGACACGCGCAGGAGGTCGACATTGTCTGGCGTCGTGGTGGCGTCGGCGGCAGCGAGACCGGGCAAGGCCGATGCAGCAGTACAGCTCTGGAGATGGAAATGTGGTAGGTGGCTGTGGCGGCCTCATGCCCGGCAGGCGTCCTGGTTGAGGAGCACGGCAGACTGGTGGGTGCCCATACCCGGCAGGCGTCCTGGTTGGGACCTCAGGTCTTAGATGTTAGGTTTGGCTGCGAGGTCTGTTTGGTATTAGGCCCAGACCATCAGCGCCCCTTCATCAGCTAGATAGGAGTAGCGACAGAGGTTGCTCAGATGGTGGCTTTGATCTTACTGTTGTACGACTTTGTAAGGTCTTGGGTTAATAATTAATAAATTGGCCGTATGCATCGTCCAGATGCAGAGGCCGGGGGTATTACTCTTTTTCTAAAAAAAATGTAAAAAGACAATTTCTGATGCTTCATTACAACAATTCATTTTGCATTTCTTTATTTTTTTATACAAGCCACAAAAAATGTCGTTTTTCACCGAAACTTTGTGCATGCACGCAGAATGTCCGGATATACCCGCGGGATTTTCGTTCCGAATTTTTCAACTTTCCAAAATGTGTATTTAGACAATGGATATATATGCACGTAGGAGCCAAAACACCGTGTCCACCGAAATCCATATATATATATGAATACACGAGCCTTCTCTTACAAAAAGAATACACGAGCCATATAACGAAAAGCATTGTAGATCAAAATCTTAAGGCCTTGTTCGGTTGTATTGGGTTTGAGAGGGATCAAAGGGGATTGTGAGGGATTAAATTTCCTGTAGGTTAAATTCCTCCCCAATCCACTTCAAACCTCTCCAATCTCCTTGAGAAAGGGATTAAACAAGCAAGCCCTAAAGGAGATTTTTATCTCCAGAATCGTTGTGCAACTTCTTTTTAGAACTTCCATTCATATAACGAAAATTATTGTAGATTAAAATCATAAAAAGAATTATATGAAACAAATTGGATCTGAAATTATGCGGGAACCAACAGAGGATGAGGCGATATTTTAAATAACTTGTTCATGGACATTCACGGATTAGTAATATATTTGAACAACACACAACTACAAAAACCAAATACTTCACACAGATGATCTGAAGAAGAATCAACTAATTTTTTCTACTTTTACCTTCTCCTACTTTGTTGACACGGTCATTGCCTTGCCTTTCTTCCATCGTTTCGCGTCTCACTAGTGTTACTAGATCTATGTTGTCCTTACGGTTGTTATACAACATCCATTCCACAATTTATAAGAAAAAACTAGCATGTGGGTGGCCTCAACCAGGAGCCAGCTGGTGCTATCTGATGCTATCTGGTGCTGGCCTCAACGAGAAACATAAGGACATTAGTAGAAGAAATTAATTGATACTATATAAAGATATGCATGCAATTAATGCTTGCACATCCAAATGTATACGAAGCAAAATGAGCGAATCTATATTCGAAAATGTGTGTATATACATTTGTATGTAGTCCGTATTAAAATCTCTAGAAGGTCTTATATTTAGAAACAGAAGGTGTAATATAAAAGATATGGAAGCAAATTAATGCTTGCACATCCAAACGTATGCAAGCCAACGACAAATCATGTATAAATGTGATTATAGCCGTGAGTGCTACTAGTACAAATGTCGTAGTTGTATTTTCTTTCCTCAGGCTGTGTGTACAGGTCATTTCAAAACTGAAATGGTACATTATACACAAGGCAACAAAGCTATAACATAGTGACCACCCCAACTTTTACAGATGTGTATTCCTTTCTTTTTTGCAGAAATTTAGAGATGTGCATTCAGAAGAAGAAAATCAAATATAGTGTTCAGAATAGCAAAAGTCAATAAAGAAGAGGACCGGGCACTTTTTTTGACATCAACAGGACCGGGCACTATGTTGTGAGCCTAGTGCAAAGATTAGCTCTATTTCCCATTGTGCCGAGTTGCGGTCCGGTGCACTTTACAACGTTAAACGATATCAAGTTTATTTTGTCAGGCAACATGTACCTGAGCCCCACCCCAACTGCTCGTCGCCCCCGGCAGCGGCGGGGCCCTGGTCTCCCCTCATGCGAGGCAGGGTCGTCGCGGGGCGGCCCCCTCGTGCAGTGGCGTGGCGGTGCGGCGCCGGCAGCCTCTTCAGCGACTTGGGAGGCTTGTGGAGGCGGCGTGGAGGGCTGTTGGGCGACGTGGGGGCTGCATGCTCTGCGGGCGCTGCTTCTATGGAGGTGATGTGGGGGCGGCGCGATTTCTCCGGCGGATCTGAGCTCCCATCAGGGTGGCTGCGGGCTGCGGCCCGGTGGGGTCGTGGCTATGGCCATGGACCTCGGTGGCACGTCGCAGCTACAGCAGGAAGCGGTGTTGCCGGCCAGATCAGCTCGGATCTGGCCCATGGCCACCGGCGGGTGGCACGGAGCTGTCCATCGGGGTCCCGACATGGATGTGGGTTGCCACGGCGTGGTGATGGCTCATGGCGATGGTCTGGGTCGTTGCACGGCGGCTGCTAGACATCTCCGATGCTGGCCTGTCGGTGAGCAGCCTGTATCGGCCTTTGATCCCCCTCCTCTTCATCCAGGCGCTACCTTAGTCGAAAGGCTAGTCCTCTCCGATATGTGGTCCATCACTGGTCTCGGGCCCAGTGTTGTGGGACCGAACTCATCTCGCGCCCGGCAGCAGGACCGAGCTTGCCTCGCGCCTGGCAACAGGACTGAACTTATCTTGCGCCTGCTGCAGTAGGACGGGATGATGGAGGCCGGTTGTGACCGGCCTATTGGGTCTCGGCGCTGGGGGCCGCCTAGGGTGTGAAAGGCGGGACCTTTTCACTCGTCTCTTTGGTTGGAGTAGCCGCAGGTCTTGCATGAGGTGGTGTCAAGGCCTTTGATGCCGGGGCGGCGGCCTTGGTGGAGGTAGCGCGGTGCTCATCGGCATAGCCCGTGGCTTGGTGCTGCCTGGTGACCATCGCCATGTAGGCGGTATGGTAGCCGGAGTGTGACGTTCGGTGGCGGTGAGTGCTGGTCAGGGTGAAAACCCGCTCTATCTTCGAACAAACCATCGGCGGCGAAGCTCATTCCCTCTTGAAGGCGTCGTCGGACCTTCATTGCCCGTCGTGTTCCTCCAGGGAAACTCTGACCCTCGGGTTAGACGGTGGCGGCACTCTGGCGTCGTTCCCTTCCAGAAGGCACCGCCTTGGAGTTCTCGGTTCATCGTATGCGGCTTCATCTCTTTTCGGTGGCCTGTTCACGGGTGAGGACTCCGGTAGCTCTTGTAGTGCTTGAGGAGATGTTGCCGCGCTCAGTGCCTTTCTATATCTTGCATTGGGTATGTGTGTTGTGTTGGCGTGCGTTTGTACTGGGTTGTTGATGATCATTGCTTTATATATAAAGCGGGGCGAAAGTCTTTCTCGATAAGTAACAAAGATTACATCCAATAGATCACCTAGCGACAACTACAAGCATTGGAGTGAGCGAAAGGCATGCCTCTATCATAGCCCCTCGCTAATTGGATCCCGGCAAAACTTCTTGAGGTAGTCAGTCGGGAAGTCGTCGTGCTAAAATCCCACAGCCCACAGGACCATCATCACATTCGTGCTACCAAGGAGCGCATAAAGGGTTTGGGGGAGAGGCAAGAAGCGCTGCAGGTCGAGCAGCAAGTGCTCTTCATTCGTCTAGCATCTCTCTATAATATAAGAGTCCGTAGACTCTTTTAGTTTTCTAAGGTTGGCTTAAATTCAATAAATGTCTGGAGAAATTAGTTTTCATATCAGATGTTCTTTTGTCTTAGTTTGATTCCGATCACTCCTAGTCGACGGTCTTACACCATTGGGATACTTCGCATAAACTGGAGTACATATATGAGAGACCGGTGCTAAGACCTTCTATCGAGATATCTTCCAGATTATTAGGGTCATTGCTCCGGATCTCCCCCCCCCCTTCCCCCCGCGGGTGTGAAAGCAGTTGGTTCAGTAGTTTCAGAGCAAAGTAATTCCAACATAAACTGACACTTTTGGATCCTCCAAGCCTTTCAATAGACCCATAAACTAAAAACTAGAACTACTAACACATGCTGAAGAGGATGCATATGAACAGCAACTGCTGCCGGTGAAGAGAATCGTAGATTGGAAGGATCCAACCCGACGCACACAAATGAAGACAAGATCCAAGCTGGTTCACAGAAGACCGGCACCGACTGAATCCTACGAGATCCGCTAGAGACACACCGCCACATGCCCTTCAACTACGATAACCGGGGCGCCGAATGCGGAGTAGGCAAGGAAAACCTTATTCCATCTCCGGGGAGTTATCATCACCTCATCTTACTGAGCAGTACACAAACCTTAACTGAATGAAAAAGGCATAAAAATGAGAAAGATCCTTCCCGCCGCCAAGGGCAACAGTCCATCATGCCTCCTTGGCCCGGAGACCACAGGAGGTTGGTGGATAGGTGGCAACACAAACAGGAGGCAGAGGAACCATAATTGCATGTGCGCCTGAAGTCGGAAAACAAAAAGGTATGAGCACAAGTCTATCGATCACGCCGCCCGCGGCGATGCTCTTTCCACCGCTCCAAGCCAGCCCGGGGTGCGCCCATCATCAGTGCACCAACGTCAGGCAGTTCCCTTTCCAGCTACATGCGCAAGATGTCATCGCAGGCCAAAGGCTTCGAGGTACGTACTCGCTCCAAACTCATTCATGACCACTTTGCTAACCAACACACATACGCACGTACATGTGGCTAGAGATAGATAGATAGATAGATAGATAGAGAGTATGACTTCTGTTTGAGCATGAGAGACTGTATACCCGTGAACATGACATTTTGGTGACGTTATAAAAACCTTCAATTCGCAATGCAAAATATTAAGTACTGCATTATGTCTCATACTTAACTATTGGATGTAATAATGTCTTATATTATGAGATGGAGGGAGTATGTCATAATTATGCAAGTCGGAAACCCTTTGAGGAAAAAAGCTGTTTTTCATCGGATCATCAATTACGAGTAGCCAAAGTAAGGGGAACGAAATTAAGTGACGATAACTTCAACAACAAAGAGTACATGAATTACTAGACAACAAGCCCACATTAGGTAAGCAGTACGCACACACAAACCATGGCCGGGTCGACACGGCAAATTTTTACAGCACACACGACACATAAACTAATGCGCGCTGCCCACGCGGCTAGCCAGATTGGATGGGCTTGTTCTGTGATTCTTCTGCTGCTGGCTTTGGCTCCGGCTCCCCCGTGCCTACATTCGGCACCGGCACGCCGTTGGACGAGCTCTCCTCATCGGCGCCGTACCTGTAGTATTGCTGGCCACGGCACACGTTGATTCATTTTTCCCCAGCATATGCATGTGCGGTTTGCTCAAAGGGAAGTTGGTGCAAGTCTATCGATCATGCCGCGCGATGATGTCCTTTCCACCGCTCCACGCCAGCCCGCGGCACGCGCCCCATCAATACAACAAGGTCAGACACTTTCCTTTCTAGCTATGCCCGCAAGATGTCACCACCGGCCAAAGGCTTCAAAGTACGTATGTCGCTCCCAACTCATTCATGACCACTTTGCTAACCGACGAACATATGTATGTACATGTGGCGACAGAGCCAGAGATATAGATAGATAGATAGATAGATAAATAGATAGATAGATAAAGAGAGAGAGAAATAGAGTATGACTTCCATTTAAGCGTGAGAGATCGTATGACCCGTTAATATGACATGTTCGTGACATCATACGAAGGTCTAATTTGCAACGCAAAATATTATATACTACAGTGTGCATCACAATAATACAGAAGTCGGAAACCTTTTTGAAAATAAATGTGATTTTTTCACCTGATCATCAATGATGAGTAGCCAAATTAAGCAAAACCAAATTAGGCGACAATAACTTCAATAGCAAAGAGTACATGAATTACTAGAGGACAAGCCCACATTAGGTAAGCAGTACATGAATTACTAGAGGACCAGCCCACATTAGATAAGCAGTACGCACACACAAACCATGGCCGGATCGACACGGCAAATTATTACACTACGCAGGATGCAGAAGCTAACGCGCGCCGCCCACGCGGCTAGCCAGATTGGACGGGCTTGTCCTGTGATTCTTCTGCTGTTGGCTCTGGCTCTGGCTCCCCCTTGCCCTCCCCCGGCGCCGGCACGCCATTGGACGAGCTCTCCTCGTCGCCAATGCCGGCTCCTCCGTTGCTGCTACCTGCGCCGTACGCTCCTTCCCCGTACCCGTACCCGTAGTATTGCTGGCCCATGACACGCTCTCCGCCGAACACCTGGTACTGCCCGCCGACGTTGGCCCGCACGGGTGCCATTCCGACGGCGTACCCATGCACTGGAGCCCGGGGCCCATAGATGCCCTGCTGCATCTGAACCTGTAGCGGAGCCGGGGGAGCATACAAAGGCCGCTGCACCTGATTCTGAACCTGCACCGGAGCCGGGGGAGCATACACGGGCCGCTGCATCTGATTATGAACCTGCACCGGAGCTGGGGTCGCGTACATCGGGCGCTGAGCCTGCAGCGGCACGGCGTGGATCACAGGCGAGGCCGCACGGGGAGGCGCACTCATCACGGCGCGGCTGTAGCCTGCAGCGGCACCACCTGTCCCCGCCTCGGGGTCGCGCATGCGCTCCAGGAAGACGCTGAGGGGCACGACGTAGTCATCGAAGCCGAGGCGGTTTAGGGCCCACACGATGTCTTCGGCGTTGACGGTCTTGCGGCGCTGCATGCGGCACCGTTCGTTGGCCTCGCCGGTGACGAAGCTGATGAACTCCGACACGCATTCCTGGATCGCCTCCTTGGCTTCGTCGGAGATCTTGGCGTGGGCAGGGAGCGCGCGGCGCATGATGCGGATCACGTTTGCGATCGGCATCAGCCGGTCCTGCTCCCGCACCACCGGCGTCGCCTGGGTAGGCGCCGGCGCCGCTGGTCCGTTGGGGACGCCGTCGTTTTCCATGGCTAGGGTTAGGCAAGGTGCAATGCAGGTAGTCGCACTTGGCTTTAGGGCTGTGCTTCTGATCGAGTTGCTTCAGTGTGTTAAATAGGCTGAGATAGGTATTAGGTGCTGGCTTAGCTGTCCTTTGTGTTACAGATCAAACGACAAGTGTCCATTGAGTGGTTCTGGCAGAGACATGTACTCATGAATGAGACTATTAATCAGAGGAAAACGATAAATGTGGTTATAACCGTTGGTGGTGAGGGCCGTAGTTTTTCTTTTCTTTTCTCATGACCTGTAGACAGGTCATTTTGAAACTGAAATGGCACATTAAGGGCATGGGCTGCGGAGGCTATAGCAAATGCTGGTCTCATCCCCTCCACATAGGATTGTACTGGTGAAGCAATCGCTGCATGTGATTGTCCTTGTTCATCCACTCATGCAACAAGTAGGCTTCCCTTCCTTTTTCCTTTCGCTCATGCTTTCCGCGGCCAAGCAGCGGCGACTTCTGCAGGCGACTATGACATGCTGCGAATCCACCGTCCCTGACACCCGAGTCTACCTGGCCTGCGGGGAAGCTAGTTGGGGCGACGCGTTGTACATGCCCTAAACACAAAGCAACAAAGCTGAAACGTAATGACAACCAAATCAATGGCGGCACAGAAATTTTGAAGATGGATATCCAGAACAAGAAAACCTATGAAACTACAAGCACGAAAGAGATTGAATCTGTAATACAATCTATAAATTTGCTAGGAAAAAGAGAGTGAATCTAAAATAAACGTATATAATTTCAAAATTTTAATAAAATTATAAGCAAATGAATATTATGTAGAATTGTGTGTAGTAATGTCAAAAATATATAATAAAAGTGAAAGAGAGAAAAAAAGAAACAATACCAAGAGAAAAGTACAAGAAAAAAAGTTACAAAATAAGCTGAAATAAAATGCTATGAGGAGATACTGAATTAAACCAAGACCTCTTACTTCGATGAATAAGAAACAACTTACTAAGCTACTGTAATCCCCCTATTTTGAAATTGTCTTCTTAATTATATCTTGCCTACGAGACAAGGTGATATTAACATATTAACGTTTGCTTACCAATATATTTTGATATTTAGCTGAATACCTATGAATTATGATTGGATTGCTCCCGAGTCAAATGGAAACAAGTAGTATCAGCGATCTCACACACCGCGGAGCCTCAACAAAATATGGGTAGGTGCATGCCCAAATGATAAGGCACCCATTCTTTTGTGAAAAATATCTTCACGTACTTTATTGTTGTCTCCAAGCTGTTGACACAACAAATTTATATAGTGAAACAACTTCATGACAAATTTAATGGCTTCTACTTCATTTCCGTGCAAACAAAAAGAAGAAGATAAAAATCTACTTTACCACAGTTTGATTACATAGTTTTTAGGACCTCAAGTTCTTTTTTTAGAAAAACCCCAATATATTACTTAATGATTTTTTTGGACACAATACAAACGCTTCATACATGCGCACATACACTCACCCCTATGAACACATGCACGCACGGACACCTTACCCCTATAAGGACCTCCGAGATACTGAGCCAACACATTATCTTGAGATTGACGAAGTCTCGACAGACGCCTACGTAGTTGACGGGAACATCTCCTCTCACTTAATGCACATTGCCAAAACTTGTCAGTCCCATGAGCCACTTTGGTAGCCTCTCTCTTGACTTTGGTTGGTTTGAAATTCAGTAGTAGTTGAGAGATTCCGAACACCTCTATCTTCAAACCAACCAAAGTGGATCCGCTCAAAGATCGATCCTATGAGCAAACATCTAACCAATCTTCGGGGTAATAGGATGGCCCAAATTGAGAACGATGTAAAGTCCCACCAGGCATAGACGCAATTCAACCTCTTTTGCACGGGAGCAAACATGCATAAAATCCTAGGTTGAAACTAAGATCTTGCCCTCAGAGCCTCTTGCCATAACTCCTGGGCTAGTCAGCTAGAAATTTTGAGCAACAAAGCTAGCATCCACATCTAACTTACTGCAATAATCAATCGGAAGTGGCTCCCACAACAGACTTCTAGAAGTTGGTTTGTCACCAAGTTGCTACGGGACACCAGTTATTTGTCTTTAACTTCAAGTACTGAAGAAGACATAGTAAAACTCAAAGAAAAAAAAGGACCAATAGTTGTCCAAAATATTAACGGATGCCATGATAGACGCATTTCCTCTCCAAAAAATCACATCATTCCTTAACGGCCAAGCCCTCCAGAATAGAAATAAAATCTTGGAATGAGTGGAAGTATCAACTCTGTCGAGTAAGACCAACAACCAACAGACATGTCTTAAATGTATTTATAATTTTTTTATTGTTCCGTGCTATATTTATATCATTGTGGTATTGTTTTGACACAAATTTCTCAGTGCCATTTGTTGTTTTTCGAGTTTCCATGAAAATTATTTTTTTGGGACCAAAAAAATCCAGAAAAAATCAGCGGAAATATGAAGTCTAGACGCTTCAAGGGAGCTCCAACATAGGCCAGGGTGGCACACAGGGGACCCACGCACCAGGAGGGGGCGCGTGTGGTGGGCTCATGTAGGCCTGCTTAACCTCCGATCCACCACCTCTCGGTCCCTGTGCCATTATATACCTTCAATACCCTTCGTGATTTGTAAACCCGAATTTTTCTGCCACTGCACACGTCTATTTTTCATGATCCAGAGGGGAAATTCTTCACGGTGGCCATCTCCATTAACTTGAAGGCCGTCATGATTACCCGTGAGTAGTTTTGTTTGGACTATGGGTCCATAACAGTAGCTAGATGGTTCCCTCTCTCTTGCTTCTCAATACATCTCATGAGCTTCCCTATATGATTGCGATCCATCTGATGTAATCTGTTGGTGTGTTTGTCGGGATATGATGAATTGTCGTTCTATGATCAAATTTATTCATGAATATTTTTTAGATATATTTGGTTTCTTTGCTAAATAATTCTTATTCCTATATACTCTTTGATCTATTCTTCCTTGTTTGGCCATGTTTGGGGTTTGATCTTGAAGAGGGAGTTGTGTATGATAGTTGGGTTCAACTGTGCAAGTTAGCTACCAATGTGATAGAAAGTGGAAAAGTCTTGTATCGTGTTGTTGCCACTAGGGATAAAAATATGCTTGTGTAGTTGCCCTTTGAACACATAGTGAAGACAAAATATCATCTACTTCATGTCATCATACTCAATGCAATAATCTGGTTTTACTTAATACTTTAAGATGCATGCTGGATAGCAGTATTGCCTGAATTATTAGTTATAGATGCAGTTGGATAAAAGTCTATAGAGTTACGAACATGATGATCATATCTTAATTATGCAATGAATATTCATACTCATAAAAATTTCAATTTAATTTAAAATGGAGCCCCGTTGGCATCGGGGTTCACACATAGTACATTTCATTGTTGCATCTTCACATGGCTAGGTGAATCGAGAGAGGTCGAAGGAAGATGAATCATGGAACCACATGCAATAATTAACATAGCTGTGAATCTGATGATTGAATGGGAGCAGACACATCCAACTCTCGTGAGAGTGCCAACTCCAGCTCAATGTGAGCGGTGGCTCCCGACCGAGAACAGCTAGATCAAAGCTAATGAGGATGGTGCACTATCAAGTTTTGGGAAGAAGGGGGAGTTGTGTGCTGCTGAGAGATCACCGTGGAGCGTTTTGGGCATGCGTGTGTCATTTTTTCTGTCAGCATATGTGGAACCCCGAGCGGACAAAGGTTTTGTCATGTGATATGGAGAATCTCTTAATTTAGTGAGCTTTTGAGCACCAACGTGTTGTCACGCGATGACACATATACCTCTGTGTTATCGCTTCTATCCTATCACAACCAAGTTGCTTGCATGCATTTGTTGTGTGCTAGCCATCTTTTGACGTCAACTTATGGGCAAATGCTTCCAAATTTTTATCTAGGCATTAGTACACGATTTATGTATTCAAATATTACAGGTCCAGGTCGGATGTATGACAATCGTGAACAGTGATTTATTTTCATATTTCAAATGGAATTTTTTTGTTAGGTGTGACTAATGAGAACCTTCTCTATTCACATAAATAATGGTATTTTTCAAACATATATAATCCCATAAAAGCAAAGTGAATCTAGAATTGACTTGAATGCACTAAATGAATGTGGATATGATGAGGCAAGTTTCTATCAAAGTATTTGTTATTTAATTGAAGACAAACTCTAATGATTAATGAGGTGCATGATGTACACCCTATATGTTGTATGGAGAATCTTACGAGAACCGATATGCGAGAACAAGTCATCGCTTCCAATATATCACTTCATCAACTGCAGTGGTCAGGCTTTGAGTCTGACTCAACTTCACACCTTGTAGCACAAGCAAGAATCCTTTCTTTGACTCATCCATTTTGAACTTCTTCAAAACTTTGTCAAGGTATGTGCTTTGTGAAAGTCCTATTAAGTGTCTTGATCTATCTCTATAGATCTTGATGCCCAATATATAAGCAGCTTCACCAAGTTATTTCATTGAAAAACTTTTATTCAAGTATCCTTTATGCTATCCAGAAATTCTATATCATTTCCAATCAATAATATGTCATCTACATATAATATCATAAATGCTACAGAGCTCCCACTCACTTTCTTGTAAATATAGGCTTCACCGAAAGTCTGTATAAAACCAATGCTTTGATCACTTCATCAAAGCGTAAATTCCAACTCCGAGATGCTTGCACAAGTCCATAGATGGATCGTTGGAGCTTGCACACTTTGTTAGCACCTTTAGGATCGACAAAACCTTCTGGTTGCATCATATACAACTCTTCTTTAAGAAATCCATTAAGGAATGCAATTTTGACGTCCACTTGCCAAATTTCATAATCATAAAATGCGGCACTTCTAACATGATTTGGACTGACTTAAGCATCGCTACGGGTGAGAAGGTTTCATCATAGTAAACACCTTGAACTTGCCGAAAACCTTTCGCGACAAGTCGAGCTTTGTGGATGGTGACATTACCATCAGCGTCCGTCTTCTTCTTGAATATCCATTTATTCTCAATGGCTTGCCAATCATCGGGCAAGTCCGCCAAAGTCCATACTATGTTCTAATATGTGGATCCTATCTCAAATTTCATGGCCTCAAGCCATTTATCGGAATCTGGGCTCATGATGGCTTCTTCATAGTTCGTAGGTTCGCCATGGTCTAGTAACATGACTTCCAGAATAGGATTACTATATCACTCTGGTGCGGAATGTGCTCTGTTCGACCTACGAGGTCCAGTAGTAACTTGATCTGAAGTTTCATGATCATCATCGTTAGCCTCCTCTCTAGTTGGTGTAGGCATCACAGGAGTGGATTTCTCTGATGTGCTACTATCCAAATTGAGAGAAGGTATAATTGCCTCATCAAGTTCTACTTTCCTCCCACTCACTTCTTTCGAGAGAAACTCCTTCTCTAAAATTGTTCCATTCTTGGCAACAAAGGTCTTGCCTTCGGATCTGTGGTAGAAGGTGTACCCAATTGTTTCCTTAGGGTATCCTATGAAGACGCACTTCTCCGATTTGGGTTCGAGCTTATCAGGCTGAAGCATTTTGACATAAGTTTTACAACCCCAAACTTTAAGAAACGATAGCTTAGGTTTCTTGCCAAACCACAGTTCATACAGTGTCGTCTCAGCGGATTTAGACGGTGCCCTATTTAACGTGAATGCAGCTGTCTCTAATGCATAACCCCAAAATGGTAGTGGTAAATTGGTAAGAGACATCATAGATCACACCTTATCTAATAAAGTATGGTTACGATGTTCGTACACACCATTACACTGTGGTGTTCCAGGTGGCGTGAGTTGTGAAACTATTCCACATTGTTTTAAATTAAGGCCAAAATCGTAACTCAAATATTCGCCTCAGTGATCTGATCGTAGAAACTTTATTTTCTTATTACGATGGTTCTTCACTTCATTCTGAAATTCTTTGAACTTTTCAAATGTTTCAGACTTGTGTTTCATTAAGTAGATGTACCCATATCTGCTCAAATCATCTATGATGGTCAGAAAATAATGATACCTGACACGTGCCTCAACACTCATTGGACTGCATACATCGGTATGTATTATTTCCAATAAGTCATTAGCTCGCTCCATTGTTCTGGAGAACGGAGTTTTAGTCATCTTGCCCATGAGGCATGGTTCGCAAGTATCAAATGATTCATAATCAAGTGATTGCAAAAGCCCATTTGCATGGAGTTTCTTCATGCGCTTTACACCAATATGACCTAAACGGCAATGCCACAAATATGTTGCACTATCATTATCAACTTTGCATCTTTTGGCATCAATATTATGAATATGTGTATCACCAGAATCGAGATTCAACAAAAATAGACCACTCTTCAAGGGTGCATGACCATAAAAGATATTACTCATATAAATAGAACAACCATTATTCTCTGATTTAAATGAATAACCGTCTCGCACTAAACAAGATCCAGATATAATGTTCATGCTCAACACTGGCACCAAATAACAATTATTCAGGTCTAAAACTAATCCCGAAGGTAGATGTAGAGGTAGCATGCCGACGGCGATCACATCGACCTTGGAACCATTCCCGACGCGCATCGTCACCTCGTCCTTAGCCAATCATCATTTAATCCGTAGCTCCTATTTCGAGTTACAAATATGAGCAACCGAACCAGTATCAAATACCCAGGCGCTACTACGAGCATTAGTAAGGTACACATCAATAACATGTATATCAAATATACCTTTGTTCACTTTGCCATCCTTCTTATCCGTGAAATACTTGGGGCAGTTCCGCTTCCAGTGACCAGTCCCTTTCCGGTAGAAGCACTCAGTTTCAGGCTTGGGTCCAGCTTTGGGCTTCTTCCCGGGAGTGGCAACTTGCTTGCCATTCTTCTTGAAATTCCCCATCTTTCCCTTGCCCTTTTTTTATTGAAACTGGTGGTCTTGTTAACCATCAACTCTTGATGCTCCTTCTTCATTTCTACCTCCACAGCCTTGAGCATTGCAAGAGCTCAGGAATTGTCTTCTCCATCCCTTGCATATTATGGTTCGTTGTAACACTCCAAAAATTTTGCCTTGGTTTTACCAAATTCTCTATTTGTTTTGAAAGGGGTTATTTAAATTTTTTCTAAAGGACTCTCCCTTTCAAAAACTTTTCTTTTATGACAAGTATTTTTGTTTGGATTCATCCCAAATCTTGATCTTTGGCTTTGAGGGTTTTTCATCTTATGTTGGCTCAACACAAATAACATTGGAAGGTTTTTGCAATACTTTTCATTTAAAAAGAATTCCATTAAAACTCTTGGATTTATTCTTCCTCTTTCAAAAAAATATCCTCTTGCCATGGCCTATGAAGAAAATTTTCTTCCAACACTATCTACTCACTTTGAGTCAAGCCAAGCATCCTATTCCAGCAAGTCTCAACCTCTTTAAAATTTTATTTCTATTTATTTTGCCCTCAAAATCAATTTCTGTCATTTACTTTGACCTTGGTGGTTTACAAAGGAACTACCAATTTTCCTTTGAATCTTGATCCCAAATAAATTTCTCTGGATAGTCCTTAGCACCCTCAACCAAGATCCATCAAGATCCACTGGTCCACAGTTCAAAATTTTCAAAATTTGCCCACTGCAAGTTTGGACCAGATTTGCCATTTTTGGTGAAATTCATACTTTTGCTTCTCCTAAAAATCTGAGATAATTCATGCAGCCTCCAGATATATCAAGAGACCACCTCACCAAAGATCAGCTCCAGAAAAATTTCCCACATGCCAAAATCATTTCATCGAACAGTTGGCATGCACTGTTGCTGTTCAAATTCACTAAAGTTTCAGAGTTCAGTGTCTAGTTTCTGTCGACAGTGTTGTTTCTTCAGAGCACGGCATCAATCTCGCCAGTGCCCGCGTTGGCACCTTGCGCACTGCTTCTCCTTCTTATCCAGTGCGCCGCTCGATCACTTGGACGGGCACGAGCGTCGGCGGTGAGCTGGCAGGAGTGTATCGCCCACGTGAGCGGCGACAGCAGCGCCCGCTGCGGCCGTTAGAAGGGCTTGGCATGGAACGGCGCCGTCCAGCACCTACCAAGCCACCCGAGGCATCCGCGTGGCCGTCCCCTTCCTTGTGCACGCTGCAGCACGGTCGCCGTGGCCTGAGAGGCGCAGAGCGCGCTCTCTGCCGCCGGCGTGCCCGTGAGCCGTTCCGTCGAGAACGTGGAGTGACGCCCAAGATTTGCCAAGTTCAACCTGTGGATGGAACCAGTAGACCATCACGTTGATGCCCAATCGCCTAAAACCCCCGTTCGGCCACCGCCTCGCCATAATCACCACCGGAGTTATCCCGTTCACGGCAACCACCTCGGATCGGCTATAAAAGGAGCCCTCGAGCTCACCTTCGACGCTGCACCACACCTCCACCTCACCAGTGCCCCGCCTAGATACTAGGAAGACCTTGGGGAGGCCTTCTTCCCCGACTCCGGCCGCCCTGATCCGCTTCGGGCTCCGGCAAGATTAGCTCGAGTGCGTGCACCCCCGCCTCCCAAGTTGTACCAGTGGCATCCTAGTGCACCCACTCCACTAACCCACGCCCCAATTTGAAGCTTGCAGCCCTCCCCGGCGAGATCCACCGACGCCCGAGCCGCCGTCCGCCGGAGTGAAGGCCGTCGTCGACGTGGGGCTCGCCGACGACCAACTCCACCACCCACAGACGCGGGGGAGCACCGTGAGTCCGTAGGTACCAGCCCCTCCCCCTACCTCGCTGGTGACCACCACAAGCTTCGGGCGCCGGCATGCTCTGCTTTTCCTTTTCAAACATTTAAACCTGACGGGTGGGACCCCCTCGTCAGCCTCTCTTTTCTAATCAAACCGTTTCTCTGGAAAGCGCCTTCGGGCAGAGTACGTTTTCCCTGTTGGGTGACGTATTTCTCAACGAAACGTTTTCAGTTTTATAAACTAAACCCTGGATACTTTCTGTTTCATTACAGATAAGTCCCTGGGCGAAAACCTTTATAACTTTTTAACAGAAGATGATTTTGAATTGATTCTTTTTCTGTCATCTTTATTTTTCCATCTAGTTTTTTATCATATTTATTTGAAAAAAAATTGGGAAAATTTTTATACACACACGGTATTTACGTTAGTGTGCGATTTCTTTATACCGTACATTCCGGAGGAGGTGACGGAACCACGAACTTCGCCGAGCTAGACTCCGACTACTCCGAACCAGGCAAGCATGTTTGAACCTTTGATATGATGAGTGTTTTGCATGTTTGCTTGAGTAGTTTTCTCAAGGCAAGCTACAGGTGAGCTTCTAAGTTGATATGTTCATATGATGATAAGATAACCTGATCATGTGGTGGCATGATAAGTTGTAAGCTGGTATTGTTGAAGCATGCCAGTCTTACGTCAACCGCGTAACTCCAGTGTTAACCTGGAACAAGTGTTGTTCCCGTTCGTCCCCGTCCGTGCCACCACATGCTTTCTGGTTGTACACACCAAATAGAGGGGCCGTGATGAGGGTTCCATGGCCCTGGATTAAAGCCCGTCATCCGGTCAGGGGGCATGGGTGTTTCCAGTTGGGACCGAGAGGGGGGCACCCCTTAGAGCGCGCGAATATAAATTTGATCCCATGCTATTCGAGGTTGTAGCCTCCCCGTCTCAAAGTTTTTCTTGAACGTTGCCTAGGGTGACCCCTGGCAGCAGAATGTGGAATAGGTGTGTACTGGTCAGATGTGTTTCTTCTAAAATACCGTAAACGGAACTAGTCCTTCGTGACTACTGAAATCCATTGGCTGTGGAATAACAGTGAAAACTCTGCAGAGTCATAACCATTCGAGTAACCGTGTCCATGGTCAAGGACTTTGATCAACATATCAGTGTAAGTCTCAGTGTCTGTCTCAATATCCGTCTCAGTGACAGTCTCCGGGGAATAAGTATGGAACTGAGAGTGGTAAACTCGGCTGAACGTTATTCCTGTGAACGGACTAACCAGTTTATTATTATACGCTGAGTATTTCCTTGTGATGGTTTAAATTCATGAACTACTTGAATTCGAATGATGAACTATAAGCCCTTTGTGTGATGTCGCTCAGATGTCCGACTGTGGCATTCTTGTTATTTACTTTCGATATAAGCCCTTTACGTGATGTTGCTCAGACGTCCGACTGTGGCACTCTTGCTATTTACTTTTGATATAAGCCCTTTATGTGATGTCGCTCAGACGTCCGACTGTGGCACTCTTGCTATTTACTTTCGATATAAGCCCATTATGTGATGTCGCTCAGACATCCGACTGTGGCACTCTTGCTATTTACTTTCGATATAAGCCCCTTAGGTGATGTCGCTCAGACATCCGACTCTGGCATCCTTGTTATTTACTTTCATTATAAGCCCTTTTCGAGATGTCGCTTAGATGTCCAACTTTGGCCCGCACTGCTATTTACTTTTTCATATAAGCCCTTTTCTGTGGTGTCGCCCCGACGCCTGACTGTGGCATGTTAATTTATTTTTCTATTACCTTTCGAGGCGTCGCTCCAGACACCCGATCGGTCTTCAGTTATTAAGTTGGGATTTCGGGAGGACTACCGCCTGACTTCCTTTTATTTATCGTGCAGTGCAAATTTATTATCAGAATGTGCATTACCAATCTGCTCATGTGCATCATGTTTGCATTTGTTATATCTTATGTCCAAACTGTCTTGTGAGTACATTCAAAGTACTCACCTGGCTTGTTGATTTGGCCAGATGTTGATGAAGGCGATCTTATGGATCAAGAGTTCGATAGCGAGTCTGACGCCTAGAGGAGTCCCAGTCAGTCCCGTGCGATCCTGGAGTTGATCACTTGTATTATATACGCTTCCGCTACCCAAATAAAATCATCGAGCCTCACTCCGACTTTTGATGAGCTATAAGATTTAGGAGTCATGTCACCCAATCACTGTGACATACCCATCACCACTTTTATTACGAGTCAGTAGTTATGCCACCATACCGTTGTGTCATATCCGCCTTTATGTGTAATATCGACGCACTTGTAATAAATTGTTGAGCAGCCTCAGCTCAATCTTGTATAATATTTAGTACTTCTGGATTTCTGTATCAAGGATTTGTCTACCGGTAAGAAGGATTCTTCTGTACTAGTCAATGCAGGGATCGGCTTTTCAATAAATGTTTTGTTGGAAAACCGGTCGTGACAAACTTGGTATCAGAGCCAGGCTGACTGTAGGAGGCCACTAGGTGCATTCGCTAATCGGTTATTAGCGTATTAAGTGCTATTTTAGCGTTTTGCAAATGTAGCGATTTTTCTGTTAGTCATCATAAATTTGTGATCTGACTATTCGGAATTTTTGCCTACCTTTGTAGATGGCTGGCAACGACTGTGAGTCACAGGTGTTCGCCAATGTTCCTGAGGGGTTCATCAAGCTTCTCGTCTCCATCACCAAGGTCGCGATCGGGCAATCGGCTCGTCCGGAGTTCACACTCTACCAGCACAAGATCAACGACAGCGTGTCTATGTACCAGGCCGCGGTGCAATTCAAGGGAGGACGTTCTGAGTCACGCCGCCTCCGATTTTTGGGAAGGGCCTTTCCTACGAAGAGGCATGCCATGCAGATGGCTGCCCGTGAGGCGATAGCTCGTCTCCGGGTTGTGCTCCCTTCGATGAAGACTCGTCGCTACCGCTACCTCCCATGCCACGTGCCATACACTTGTCACTATGCATTCGCTTGCACTAGGGGAGAGAGAGATGAGGCTATTGAGATGCTTGTTGAGTATATGAAGGCTCTTGAGGCAACTTTTGAAAACCTCGTGGATGACCTTGTGGCTGCTCGTATGGACTTCGTTCAAGGCTGTTCCGCCAATAGGAGGGAGCTCCTCCATACAGCACCACCGCTGAATTATGTCTCGTCCTCAGCATCCTATACACCTGCCATCTTAGCCACCGCTCGCCGCCTGCCTACTACTGAGGAGTTTGACCAGGTCATTGCTCCTACTCCAGTCAGAGCTGCACCACCTACCGCGCCTGCACTAGTCCCTCAAACCAGTTTTTCATGCCTGGAGCCTATTAGTGAGGAGGAGGTTGAGTCTCCAGCACCACTGGGTCTTGCCCTCGGCGGGCCGAAGGAAGTTTTCACCATCTACGACTGAGTACGCATAGCAGCCATGCAATGTGCCAGCTTGTATGATATGTTTATATGTACATAGCTTTGGCGAGAAGTAGTTTATGTGCGCATCATGTAGGAACTCGGAGAAGTGCACTAGCCTAAATAACATGTCAGAAATGTGTACGCACATCCTGAGTGATGTACTGTATAATTACGGCTTGCGTGTAAGATATGTACTGAGCGGTCCTTCTCCATGCGCAATCAAGTATTTTCTTGAAAAATGTTGGAATGCTTAAAATTTCCGCCTTTACAAAATTATTTATTTTTGCCACTCAGTTTTTATCATGAGTTTTTGCAAAAAATACCCCAGAGTGGAATATGCCTCGTCCCTGGACTCGTTCCATGCCAAGTCCGCCGGAAGAAAATTATGGTACCAAGACAAGTAACAATTTCACACAGGGGCAGTCAAGTCAGCAAGGCAGTGAAACAGCATTTTCTCAAGTATGCCGCCTTTATGAGCAAAGCCAGCAGCAACATCAAGAAATGATGAACCATGTTATTAATATGGGAAATCACCGTGAACCATATCAGAAGCATTCCAAATTATCTGAGCTACAAAAGACACGTCCCCCAACGTTCTCTCACACTAATAGACCTCCTGAGGCCGATGATTGGCTTCGAGACATTGAAAGGAAGTTAATTATCGCACAATGTTCAAACCGTGAGATGGTACTTTATGCACCTCACTACCTCACAGGAGCAGCCGCATCATGGTGGGAGAATTTCCTACACATGCACCCCAATGAAAATAATATCACCTGGGAAGAATTTAAAGAAGGTTTTCGTGGGGCGAACATCCCCAGAAGCATTATGAAGATCAAGAAAAGAGAATTTGATGACCTCAAACAGAGGAGCATGACAGTAACTGAGTACAATAGTAAGTTTACTATATTATCTCGTTATGCCAACGAGGAGCATATGACTGAAACAAAAATATGGAAAAATTTCTGGACGGTCTGGCACCAGCACTTAAATGCCAGCTGGTCATACACACCTTTCCGGATTTCAAAACTCTTGTGGACAAGGCCATTACATTGGAAAATGAGCGCCGCAGCTTGGAGGATTTTCGCAAGCGGAAAAGGGACAAGACTACTCATGCTCGCAACAAACGGAACAATACTGACCTTCAGAAGATTGGAGCGAACAAACCCACAACCAATGTTCCACGCCCAAACAAAAAATTTCATGCAAGGGACAAGGATTTTACATATCGCCCAGGTGTTACTTGCTACGCTTGTGGAGAAGGACAATATGCTAAACAGTGCCCAAAGCCATGAAACTCGACCCCAAAACCGAACAACAATGGAAACAATTCAACACCCAAGCGCAACAACTTCAACCCCAATAACAATCACAAGAAGGGTCACTTGAACCATGCGACCAAGGAGGAAGCACAAAATGCCCCGGATATCGTACTCGGTACGTTCCCTATCAACACAATACCCGCCACGGTTTTGATTGATTCTGGTGCTTCTCACTCGTTCATTTCAAAGAGTTTTGCTTTGCAACATGATTGTTTGATGCTTCCTTTGGAAAAATCCATGATCATCAAGTCCCCCGGGAATAAGCAAATCACTCAGAGTTACTGCCAAGGTGTGGTTACTGAGTTTGAAGGACTAAAGTTTCAGGCAAACCTCATTGTGTTGGAAAATAAGGACTAGATGTTATCCTAGGAATGGATTGGTTAACCACCAACAAAGGATTTATCGATTGCTTCAACCGGACTGTAATTCTCACTCACCACCACGGGAAGACAATAAAAGTCGCAGCTCAAGAAAGACCAAGATCACGACAACCAAAGTTGAACAAAGTGGACATTTTAGAGATAAGGAAAGTTGCAGTGGTATGTGAGTTCCCTGACATATTTTCGGAAGAACTACCAGGCATGCCGCCAGATTGGGAAATAGAGTTCAGCATTGAACTAGCTCCTGGAACCACCCCCATTTACAAGAAACCCTATAGGATGGCACCCTCCGAGTTGGTAGAATTAAAGAAGCAAATAAAAGAATTACTGGACAAAGGATTTGTACGAGCCACCTCCTCACCTTGGGGTTCACCAGTATTATTTGCCAAGAAAAAGGATGGGACACTGAGATTATGCATAGACTATCGAGCACTCAACATGGTCACCATCAAAAATAAATATTCGATGCCACGGATAAATGATTTATTTTACCAGCTCGCACAAGCCAAAGTTTTCTCTAAAATTGATTTAAGGTCAGGATATCATCAATTAAAAGTACGGACAGAAGATATCCCTAAGACAACATTCACCTCCAGATACGGATTATATGAGTTTACAGTAGTGCCGTTTGGACTAACAAACGCCCCCGCATATTTTGTCCATCTCATGAACAAAGTGTTTATGAAATTTATGGACAAATTTGTTGTGGTGTTCATTGATGATATTCTAGTATACTCTAAGACACCAGAAGAGCATGCAGAACATCTCAAGATTGTACTGGGAGAATTGAGGAAACACCAATTATACGCCAAATTCAGCAAATGTGAATTTTGGTTAAGAGAGGTTGGTTTTCTAGGCCACGTATTGACCCAAGAAGGTGTTGCCATGGAGCCAGAAAAAGTCAAGGCCGTACTTGGCTGGAGGCCACCGGCCAACGTAACAGATGTCCGAAGCTTTCTGGGAATGGCTGGATACTACCGAAGGTTTATTGAGGGGTTCTCCATCATAGCAAAACCAATGACAAAGTTACTCAAGAAGGATAAGAAATTTGTATGGACTGAAGCTTGCGAGAAAAGTTTCCAAGAACTCAAGAAGAAATTAACAAAAGCACCAGTATTGGTTATACCAGACATACACAAAAGTTTTGAAGTGTATTGTGACGCATCCCGGAAAGGCCTCGGATGCGTGCTAATGCAAGAAGGCAAAGTAGTCGCATACGCTTCCAGACAACTTCGAAAGCATGAAGAAAATTATCCCACTCATGACTTAGAATTGGCAGCAGTCATTCATGCACTCAAAGAGTGGAGACACTTTTTGCTTGGAAATCGTTGTGAAATATATACGGACCACAAAAGTCTCAAATATATTTTCACACAGCCAGAGCTCAATTTACGGCAATGGCGCTGGTTGGAATTAGTGAAAGATTATGATGTTGGCATCCACTACCATCCAGGAAAAGCGAATGTAGTGGCAGATGCTCTTAGTCGAAACCCCAGCTCAGGCAACGACAGTCCACATAACTTGTGACCTGAATTTCAACATGAGTTCGCCAAACTCAACTTGGTGATGGTCACGGAAGGCATTGTGTCAAATTTGCAAATACAACCCACCCTTGTGGAGCAGATTAAGAAAGCTTAGCATGGACATCCCAGGATTGAAGGCATAAAAAGAAAAGTAAGCGTGGGCAAGGCCTCAGAATTCGGCGTAGACGAAGAGGGAATATTATGGTACGGAGATAGGCTCTGCGTGCCAAATATAGAGGACCTCAAACAACAAATTCTAGCTGAAGGCCACGCCGCCCCATATTCAATCCACCCTGGAGGAACCAAAATGGATAAGGACATTCAGGAAAGATTTTGGTGGCACGGTATGAAGAGGGATATAGCCACCTTCATTGCATGTTGCGATTCTTGTCAACCCATTAAAGCCGAGCATCAAAAACCAGCGGGACTATTACAACCACACAGGATATCTGAGTGGAAATGGGATGAAATTGGGATGGATTTTATTGTTGGACTACCTTGGTCACAACACGGAAATGATGCCATATGGGTCATCACAGATAGATTAACCAAGGTGGCACGTTTCATCCCAGTAAAGACAACCCACACCACTCAGAAGCTTGCCAAGCTTTATCTCTCCCGTATAGTTTGTCTGCATGGAGTTCCAAAGACTATAATATCCGACAGAGGCACTCAATTCGTCTTGAAATTCTGGGATCATTTACAACAGGCTCTGGGAACTCAACTAGCATTCAGTACAGCATACCACCCCCAGACTGATGGACAAACTGAACGCGTGAACCAAATTCTAGAGGACATGCTGAGAGCATGTGTCCTCACCTGTGGAACCAGTTGGGAAGAAAGCTTGCCATATGCCGAGTTCGCATACAACAACAGTTACCAATCCAGTCTACAAATGGCACCTTTTGAAGCCTTGTACGGGCGAAGATGTCGTACCCCATTAAATTGGTCAGAAACAGGAGACAGTCGTATCTTCGGCCCAGACATGCTCAAGGGGGCTGAAGAGAAAGTTAGAAAAATCAGGGACCGGCTCAAGATAGCTCAAAGTCGACAAAAGAGTTATTACGATCGAAAACATCGTGAAGTCAGCTTTGAACCCGGTGATTATGTGTATTTACGAGTATCTCCTATGAGGGGCCTGCAACGGTCCAAAGTTAAAGGAAAGCTAGCACCAAGATTTATTGGACCACTCTGTGTGGTTGTACGGAGAGGTACAGTAGCCTACCAGCTAGACCTACCCAAAGAGCTGTCAGACGTCCACGACGTGTTCCACATCTCACAGTTAAGGAAATGCATAAGCAACCCAGAGAAGCAAGTGTCACATGAGAGCATTGACGTGCAACCAGACCTCACCTACAGGGAACGTCCAATAAAAATATTAGAAGAGTCTGAAAGGAGGACCAGTCAGAAAACAATTAAGTTTTTCAAGGTTCAGTGGAGCAATCACACCGAGGATGAAGCGACATGGGAAAGAGAGGACTCTCTCCGGGCAGAGTACCCACACCTATTTGAGGATAAGCTGAAATCTCAGGGACGAGATTTTTCCTAAGTGGGTAGGTGTTGTAACACTCTAAAAATTTTGCCTTGGTTTTACCAAATTCTCTATTTGTTTTGAAAGGGGTTATTTAAAATTTTTCTAAAGGACTCTCCCTTTCAAAAACTTTTCTTTTATGACAAGTATTTTTGTTTGGATTCATCCCAAATCTTGATCTTTGGCCTTGAGGGTTTTTCATCTTATGTTGGCTCAACAGAAATAACATTGGAAGGTTTTTGCAATATTTTTCATTTAAAAAGAATTCCATTAAAACTCTTGGGTTTATTCTTCCTCATTCAAAAAAATATCCTCTTGCCATGGCCTATGAAGAAATTTTTCTTCCAAAACTATCTACTCACTTTGAGTCAAGCCAAGAATCCTATTCCAGCAAGTCTCAACCTCTTTAAAATTTTATTTCTATTTATTTTGCCCTCAAAAGCAATTTGTGTCATTTACTTTGACCTTGGTGGTTTACAAAGGAACTACCAATTTTCCTTTGAATGTTGATCCCAAATAAATTTCTCTGGATAGTCCTTAGCACCCTCAACCAAGATCCACTGGCCCACAGTTCAAAATTTTCAAAATTTGCCCACTGCAAGTTTGGACCGGATTTGCCATTTTTGGTGAAATTCATACTTTTGCTTCTCCTAAAAATATGAGATAATTCATGCAGCCTCCAGATACATCAAGAGACCACCTCACCAAAGATCAGCTCCAGAAAAATTTCCCACATGCCAAAATCATTTCATCGAACAGTTGGCATGCACTGTTGCTGTTCAAATGCAGTAAAGTTTCAGAGTTCAGTGTCTACTTTCTGTCGACAGTATCATTTCTTCAGAGCGCAGCGTCAATCTCGCCAGCACCCGCGTTGGCACCTTGCACACTGCTTCTCCTTCTTATCTAGTGCACCGCTCGATCACTTGGACGGGCACGAGCGTCGGTGGTGAGCTGGCAGGAGTGTATCGCCCCCGTGAGCGGCGACAGCAGCGCCCGCTGTGGCCGTCAGAAGGGCTTGGCGTGGAACGGCGCCGTCCAGCACTGCCCAAGCCACCCGAGGCCTCCGCGTGGCCGTCCCCTCCCCTGTGCACGCTGCAGCACGGTCGCCGTGGCCTGAGAGGCGCAGAGCGCGCTCTCTGCCGCCGGCGTGCCCATGAGCCGTTCTGTCGAGAACGTGGAGTGATGCCCAAGATTTGCCAAGTTCAAACTCTGGATGGAACCAGTAGACCATCATGTTGATGCCCAATCGCCTAAAACCCCCGTTCGGCCACTGCCTCGCCGTAATCACCACCGGAGTTATCCCGTTCACGGCAACCGCCTCGGATCAGCTATAAAAGGAGCCCTCGAGCTCACCTTCGACGCTGCACCACACCTCCACCTCACCAGAGCCCCGCCTAGATACTAGGAAGACCTCGGGGAGGCCTTCTTCCCCGACTCCGGCCGCCCCGATCCGCTTCGGGCTCCAGCAAGATTAGCTTGAGTGCGTGCACCTCCGCCTCCCAAGTTGCACCAGTGGCATCCTAGTGCACCCACTCCACTAACCCACGCCCCAATTTGAAGCTTGCAGCCCTCCCCGGCGAGATCCACCGACGCCCGAGCCGCCGTCCGTCGGAGTGAAGGCCGTCGTCGACGTGGGGCTCGTCGACGACCAACTCCACCACCCACAGACGCGGGAGAGCACCGTGAGTCCATAGGTACCAGCCCCTCCCCTACCTCGTCGTGGATCGTCGCCGGCGACCACCGCAAGCTTCGGGCACCGGCGTGCTCTGCTTTTCCTTTTCAAACATTTAAACCTAACAGGTGGGACCCCCTCGTCAGCCTCTCTTTTCTAATCAAACCGTTTCTCTGGAAAAGGCCTTCGGGCAGAGTACATTTTCCCTGTTGGGTGACGTATTTCTTAACGAAACATTTTCAGTTTTTATAAACTAAACCCTGGATACTTTCTATTTCATTACAGATAAGTCCCTCAGCTAAAACCTTTATAACTTTTTAACAGAAGATGATTTTGAATTGATTCTTTTTCTGTCATCTTTATTTTTCTGTCTAGTTTTATATCATATTTATTTGAAAAAAAATTTGGACAATTTTTATACACACACGGTATTTACGTTAGTGTGCGATTTCTTTATACCGTAGATACCGGAGGAGGTGACGGAACCGCGAACTTCGCCGAGCTAGACTCCGACTACTCCGAAGCAGGCAAGCATGTTTGAACCTTTGATATGATGAGTGTTTTGCATGTTTGCTTGAGTAGTTTTCTCATGGCATGTTTATATAAGCATATTGTGAATGTTATATTGCATGCAAGGCAAGCTACAGGTGAGCTTCGAAGTTGATATGTTCAAATGATCATAAGATAACCTGATCATGTGGTGGCATGATAGGTTGTAAGCTGGTATTGTTGAAGCATGCCAGTCTTACGTCAACCGCGTAACTCTAGTGTTAACGTGGAACAAGTTCTGTTCCTGTTCATCCTCGTCCGTGCCACCACATGCTTTTTGCAAAGAATGCGGTTTAGTAAGTTGCAAACCTCTCTCCTTGTACACACCAAATAGAGGGGCCGTGATGAGGGTTCCATGGCCCTGGACTAAAGCCCGTCATCTGGTCAGGGGGCATGGGTGTTTCCGGTTGGGACCGAGAGGGGGGCACCCCTTAGAGCGCGCGAATATAAATTTGATCCCATGCTATTCGAGGTTGTAGCCTCCCCGTCTCAAAGTTTTTCTTGAACGTTGCCTAGGGTGACCCCTGGCAGCAGAATGTGGAATGGGTGTGTACTGGTCAGATGTGTTTCTTCTAAAATACCGTAAACGGAACTAGTACTTCGTGACTACTGAAATCCGTTGGCTGTGGAATAACAGTGCAAACTTTGCAGAGTCATAACCATCCGAGTAACTGTGACACCCTCGATTTAATCGTACACTAATCATACACGCAAATGTGTACGATCAAGATCAAGGACTCACGGGAAGATATCACAACACAACTCTAGACACAAATTGAAATAAGACAAGCTTTATATTACAAGCCAGGGCCTCGAGGGCTCGAATACATAAGCTCGAATACACAAGAGTCAGCGGAAGCAACAATATCTGAGTACAAACATAAGTTAGACAAGAATGCCTTAAGAAGGCTAGCACAAAAGCAACAACGATCGAAAAGGGCAAGGTCTCCTGCCTGGGAGCCTCCTAACTACTCCAAGTCGTCAGCGGTCTTCACGTAGTAGTAGGCATCCTTCGGGTAGTAGTAGTCATCAGTGGCATCGTCTGGCTCCTGGGATCCGTCATTTGGTCGCAACAATCGGGTATGGGCGAAAAGAAGTAGCAAAGCAACCGTGAGTACTCATCCAAAGTACTTGCAAGACTTACATCAGATATAAACTAAGTATGCATCTGTATCAAAGGAATGGGTTGTATCTTGGACTAAACTGCAGAATGCCAGAAGGGAAGGGGAAAGCCTAGCCTATCGAAGACTAGCATCTTCTGGAAAGCACCATCTTGCAGCAACAGGAGGGAGTAGAGTAGCATAAAGTAAAGTAGCAGTAATGTTATCAACCTCGGCCAGAGATCCTTTCTCGACTCCCTGCGAGAAAGCCATCCCAGAGCTATACTATCCAGTTCTCATCTCCATTTCTCATATTCATTTGTCATCACAGTCCATTCTCATCTCAGGTATCCAGTTCTAGTTGTATCGATCGGGATACAACTCCAAGTGTCCCTTACCGTAGGACAGGCTATCGATAGATGTTTTCTTCCCTACAGGGGTGCACCAACTTACCCACCACGCTCGATTAACTCTGGTCGGACACACTTTCCTGGGTCATGCCCGGCCTTGGCCACACAATACGCCGCAACCCGACATAGGCTTAATAGAGAGGCCAACAAGTCAGACGAAACCTATGCCCCCAGGGGTCATGGGCCATCTCCCCGGGAACTCCTGCACGTTGCGTACGCGGCCGGTGAGCATACCTAGCTACCGCCTTCAACAAGGTAGGTTTTTTCTAGACCAACCCGGTGCGCGCCGCTCAGTCGCTGACGTCTATTAAGCTTCGGCTGATGTATACGACGCAGAATGCCCATACTATGCCCACGTGATGGTTAGTGCTATCAGGCCAGAGGCCCCTCAGATCAAATATCCAAATATAGTAGATTAGGAACGCGCGGTAACGAGCAGAGACTCACGATTGATGTGACCCTGTCGCCCCGTCTCGAGTACTTGCGGCAAGGGCTTAGAATGCCCAGGCACGCCTCGTAAGTATCTCGCGGGCACCTTCCAGGTCAACCCGACTCCACATCACTCGCAATTAAGCTCGCGCGGGTACCCCTCAGGGTCGACCCGTCTTTAGTAACATGGCTCAGTGTAAAGTCATAGTAACCATAGTAGCTGTGTGTCTAACACAAAGGGGAAAACCCGAGGAATCACCCCCGGTGAATCCCACTCGATGTAATCATCAAGGTGAACGTAAGAGGATCCACCCTCGAGGTTCACACTTGAGGGGTTGCACGATAGAGCGGTAACGGAAGTGGTTAAGGAGGAAATCACCCTCGATGACCTCGACTGTATAGCTACACTATAGAGATCTCATATGGAGTGATGTATGAGGTTCACTCTCGGCAGTCGATAGTAACTCTGTAGTGTCATACAACTAAGGGGGTGATGTGCGGTGTCGGGGCCTGGACGTCGATCACATTGATCGAGTCATCGAACATAAAGCGAGGCAACTGGGACAAGGTGGGGGTCACTAATGGATCACTAACCAACCTATACTAAGCAGTTTAGGATAAGCATGTAAGGTATGAAATCAGGTGACAACAATAGGCTATGCATCAGAGTAGGATCATACAGAAAGCAGTAGCAGTTCTAATGCAAGCATGAGAGGGAAAGAAATGGGCGATATCGGAATGCTCAAGGGGGGTTTGCTTGCCTGGTTTCTCTGGCAAGGAGGGGTCATCGTCGACATAGTCGATCACAGGGGCGGCATCGGTCTCGGGGTCTACCGGAGAGAAGTGGGGGAAGAAACAGTAAATATAAAGCAACATAGCACCACAAAGCATAACATGGCAATAAGATGTGTCGGTTGTGACCTAACGTATGGCTACGCGATAAAGGTGAAGGGGGAAAACAACCGGGAATGTTTTCCCGGTTCCGGACCTGTGTCAGACATATGACCGGAGGGGTAATGTTCCATGTTCAGATAGTTAGAGGCATCTGACAGGTAAACAGACTGTGTATTCGGATTCGTTGGATTTTTCTGAGCAACTTTCATATAGAAAACATTTTCATCGGAGTAACGGTTTAATTACTATGAATTTCTAAAGGTTTAAACATTTTCTGGAATTAAATAAATTAACAGAAATGGAATATGACCTCAGCATGGCGTATGAGTGACGTCAGCAGCCAACAGTTCGGTTGACTGGTCAAATTGACATGGGGGACCCACCTGTCATAGATAGTGGGTTAAACAGGGTTCAAACTAATCTAAATTTAGTTAGTAAAACTACTGGGCCCACCTGTCACTGTATAATTTAGGTTAACTAAACTAATTTAATTAATTCCTGTTAATTAGGGGGGAGGGCCCCACTGGTCAGAGGCTTGGGATTGCCCAGTCAGTAGGGTTGACTGGTCAAACCAGTCAACTAGTGTCCTTGGGCCCCACTGGTAGTGACACAAAGGCGGGGCCCACTGCACCACGTCTGTGTCGGCGCCGGAGACAACTCCAGCGACCAAAAATGCGGCGGAGTGGCTCGGGACTTCGCCGGAAACGGGCTACGGGGCACCGTTTGCTCCGCGCGATAGCGCATTCGAAAGCGGAGGCGAAGCCGCGTCGTTTTGGGGCTACGGCACGGCCGGAGCGGGGGTGCAACGACGGCGGCGACCTCAACGGCGGAGGTCGAAGCTCGGGCATGGGTGGAATCGGGCTAGGAGCACGGGCGGAGGCGCGGCGAGGTGCGCTGGGCTGCTTGAAATGTGCTGGGCACGGTGCCGTGCTTGACAGAGGTCGACGGCGAGCATGGCCACGGCGGCTATGGAGCGGGGCGTCGGCGAGCTACGACGGTAGCGGCAAGCAAGCTAGAGAGTGAGGCGGCTTACGCGAGAGAGGGGAGAAGGGAAAGGAAGAGGAGCTCACATCGCTCCTGCAGATGTGCGAAGTGGGCTCGGGGGAGGCTCGGAGTTGCCGGAGTTCGACGGCGAGGGCGGCAGTGCCCGAGGTGGAAAACGACAGGGATCCGGGGCTGAAGCGCATCCCAGCTCACGCTACTGGCCGTAGTCGACGTAGGTGATGATGGTGGTACTCCTCGACATCTTCACGTAACTCGGGGAGGTCGTCGGCCATGACCACGGCGAGGCGACAACGGTGGTCGCGTCGGGTGCGGGTGAATCTGAGAGGAGAGGCAAACGAGGGAAAGGGAAAGCTAGGGTTGGCAGGGGGGAGCGGTGAGTGGAGGGGAGGGCTCGAGGCGTCGAGGGGACGTCGCCCTTATCCCTTCCCCGACCGGGACGGCGACAGGGTTCAGTGGCGACCGGCGAGCGCGGTCGCTGGGTCGGGTGAACAGAGAAGAGGGAGGCGACCGGGGGAGGTGGGCTGCCCGGGTTGGGCAGCCCAGATGACTAAGGCCCAGGGGGGTCAGGGGGTTTTCTTTTACTTTTACTTTTGCTCTTTTCTTTTTACAGAAAAAGCATGGTAATATTTGGGCTTCCAAAAGCATTTTATAAAATGTGGGACTTGGCCACATAATTATATTGCAGTAGTTAGCACTGCCACAAAAAGGTTGTGAGGCTTTTGAAATAGTTCGCAATTTTTATAAATTAAAAAGCCATTTAACCTATTGTTGTAGCCACTACTTTAATTGGTTTAGGCCATTAAAACCCCTTGCAAAAATGTTGGTTTACCACCAATATTAACAAATGATTATTTGCCATATGATGAACATTTTAGTTTTCATGTCTCACAAATATGAATTTTGGACTTCAGATTGGATTTGAATTAGAATTGGTTTTGAATCAAGGTGAGATTAGCAACAGTAACAATGATGACAAGGCATTATTAGAAGGGGATTACTGTAGCATGATTCTCGGGGTGTTACAGTAACCGTGTCCATGGTCAAGGACTTTGATCAACATATCAGTGTCAGTCTCCATGTCTGTCTCAGTATCCGGCTCAGTGACAGTCTCTAGAGAATAAGCATGGAACTGAGAGTGGTAAACTCGGCTGAACGTTATTCCTGTGAACGGACTAACCATTTTATTATTATACACTGAGTATTTCCTTGTGATGGTTTAAATTCATGAACTACTTGAATTCGAATGATGAACTATAAGCCCTTTATGTGATGTCGCTCAGATGTCCGACTGTGGCATTCTTGTTATTTCCTTTCGATATAAGCCCTTTACGTGATGTCGCTCAGACGTCCGACTGTGGCACTCTTGCTATTTACTTTCGATATAAGCCCTTTATGTGATGTCGCTCAGACGTCCGACTGTGGCGCTCTTGCTATTTACTTTCGATATAAGCCCTTTATGTGATGTCGCTCAGACGTCCGACTGTGGCACTCTTGCTATTTACTTTCGATATAAGCCCCTTAGGTGTTGTCCCTCAGACGTCTGACTATGGCATCCTTGTTATTTACTTTCATTATAAGCCCTTTTCGAGATGTCGCTTAGACGTCCGACTGTGGCCGCATTGTTATTTACTTTTCCATATAAGCCCTTTTTTGTGGTGTCGCCCCGACGCCTGACTGCGGCATGTTAATTTATTTTTCTGTTACCGTTCGAGGCGTCACTTCAGACACCCGATCGGTCTTCAGTTATTTCGTTGGGATTTTGGGAGGACTACCGCCTGACTTCCATTTATTTATCGTGCAGTGCAAATTTATTATCAGAATGTGCATTACCAATCTGCTCATGTGCATCATGTTTGCATTTGTTATATCTTATGTCCAAACTGTCTTGCGAGTACATTCAAAGTACTCACCTGGCTTGTTGATTTGGCCAGATGTTGACGAAGGCGATCTTATGGATGAAGAGTTCGATAGCGAGTCCGACACCTAGAGGAGTCCCAGTCAGTCCCGTGCGATCCTGGAGTTGATCACTTGTATTATATATGCTTCCGCTACCCAAATAAAATCATCGAGCCTCACTCCGATGCTTGATGAGCTATAAGATTTAGGAGTCATGTCACCCACTTCACTGTGACATACCCACCACCACTTTTATTACGAGTCAGTAGTTATGCCACCATACCGTTGTGTCATATCCGCCTTTATGTGTAATATAGGTGCACTTGTAATAAATTGTTGAGCAGCCTCAGCTCAATCTTGTATAATATTTAGTACTTCTGGATTTCTGTATCAAGGATTTGTCTACTGGTAAGAAGGATTCTTCTGTACTGGTCAATATAGGGATCGACTTTTCAATAAATGTTTTGTTGGAAAACCGGTCGTGACATTCATCATAAAGCCTTTGTAGCTTGGTGGTAGTGATTAAAGAACTCTGTCAATAACACTATCATCTGGAAGATTAACTCCCAGCTCAGTCAAGTGATTATGATACCTAGATATTTTGAGTATGTGTTCACTGACAGAACTGTTCTCCTCCATCTTGCTGCTATAGAACTTGTTGGAGACTTCTTATCTCTTAACTCGGGCATTTGCTTGAATTATTAACTTCAACTGCTGGAACATATCATATGCTCCATGGCGTTCAAAACGTCTTTGAAGTCCCGATTCTAAGCCGTAAAGCATGGCACACTAAACTATTGAGTAGTCATCACATCGAGCTTGCTAGACGTTCAAAACATCAGCAGGCCTTTCACCTAGCGATGCATCAAGGACATAATTCTTATGTGCAGCAATGAGGATAATCCTCAATTTACGGACCCAACCCGTGTAGTTTCTACCATCATCTTTCAACTTAGCTTTCTCTTGGAACGCATTAAAATTCAGGGGAACGGTAGCACGGGCCATTGATCTATAACATAGATATGCAAATACTATCAGGACTAAGTTCATGATAAATTAAGTTCAATTAATCAAAGTACTTAAGAACTCTCACTTAGATAGACATCCCTCAAGTCATCTAAATGATACTTGATCCAAATCAACTAATCGATGTCCGATCATCACGTGAGATGGAGTAGTCATCAATGTTGAACATCTCTATGTTGATCATATCTACTATATGATTCACGTTTGACCTTTCGATCTCTAGTGTTCCGAGGACATGTCTGTACATGGTAGGCTCATCATGTTTAACCCAAGTATTCTGCATGTGCAAAACTGTCTTGCACCCGTTGTATGTGAACGTAGAGTCTATCACACCCGATCATCACGTGGTGTCTCAACACGACGAACTGTAGCAATGGTGCATACTTAGGGAGAACATTTTTACCTTGAAATTTAGTGAAGGGATCATTTTATAATGCTACCGTCATACTAAGCCAAATAAGATGCATAAAAAGATAAACATCACATGCAATCACAATATGTGACATGATATGGCCATCATCATCTTGTGCTTTTGATCTCCATCTCCAAAGCATCATCATGATCTCCATCATCACCGGCTCGACACCTTGACCTCTATCGTTGCGTCGTGCTCGTCTCGGCAACTATTGCTTCGACAACTATCGCTAACGCATAGTGATAAAGTAAAGCAATTATGTGGTGTTTGCATTTCATACAATAAAGAGACAGCAATAAGGCTCCTGTCGCTTGTTAGATATCTTAAAAAACATGCATCTCATACAATAACATCTATCACATCATGTCTTGACCATATCACACCACAACATGCCCAGCAAAAACAAGTTAGACGTGCTCTACTTTGTTGTTGCAAGTTTTACGTGGCTGCTACGGGATTCTAGCATGAACCGTTCTTACCTACGCGTAAAACCACAATGGTGTTTCGTCAAGTTTGTTGTTTTAACCTTCTTCAAGGACCGGTCGTAGTCAAATTCGATTCACCTAAAGTAGGAGAAACAGACACCCGCCAGTCACCTTTATGCAAAACTAGTTGCATGTCTGTCGGTGGAACCGGTCTCATGTTCGTGGACATGTAAGGTTGGTCCGGGACGCTTCATCCCACAATACCGCCTGGAAAACGAGAGGCAAATGACAAATAATGTAAATTGAGAGAAGATGAGATTTGTGATTAGGAACCTGGTATATGTTGAAGATCCTCCCCGGCAACGGCGCCAGAAATTCCTTTTGATGTAGCTTGAAGCTACGTCGGTGTTTCCCCAAAGGGGAAGGGATGATGCAGCACAGTGGCAGTAGTTATTTCCCTTAGTTATGAGACCAAGGTTATTGAACTAGTAGGATAACCAAGCGACACAACGTAAACAGCCCCTGCACACAAATAACAAATACTCACAACCCGACGTGTAAAAGGGTTGTCAATCCCTTTCGGGTAGTGGCGCCCCAAGATAGGCAAACGGATGTGAGATAAATTGTAGTAGATTGATAGATCCAACACTAAATAAAATAAATAAGAATAAATTGCAGCAAGGTATTTTTGTATTTTTGCTTTAATAGATCTGAAAATGAAAGCAAAGGAAAAGTAGATCGCAAAGGCAAATAATATGGGAAAGAGACCCGGGGCCGTAGGTTTCACTAGTGGCTTCTCTCAAGTAAAATAGCAAACAGTGGGTAAACAAATTACTGTTGGGAAGTAGATAGAAATTCAAATAATCATGACGATATCCAGGCAATGATCATTATATAGGCATGACGTCCAAGATTAGTAGATCCACTCCTACCTGCATCTACTACTATTACTCCACACGTCGATCGCTATCCAGCATGCATCTAGTGTATTAAGTTCATGGGGAAACAGATTAATGCAATAAGAATGATGACATGATGTAGACAAGATCTATCTATGTAGAGATAGACCCCCATTGTTTTATCCTTAGTAGCAACGATACATACGTGTCGGTTCCCTTTCTGTCACCGGGATCAAGCAGCGTAAGATCGAACCCACTACAAAGCACCTCTTCCCATTGCAAGATAAATAGATCAAGTTGGCAAAACAAAATCCAAATATCGGAGAAGAAATACGTGGCTATAAGGAATCATGCATATAAGAGATCAAAGAAACTCAAATAACTTTCATGGATATAAAAATATAGATCTGATCATAAACTCAAAGTTCATCTGATCCCAACAAACACACCGCAAAAAGAGTTACATCATATGGATCTCCAAGAGACCATTGTATTGAGAATCAGACGAGAGAGAGGAAGCCATCTAGCTACTAAGTACGGACCCGAAGCTCTACAAAGGACTATTCACGCATCATTGGAGAGGCACCAATGGAAGTGGTGAACCCCTCCGTGATTGTGTCTAGATTGGATCTAGTGGTTCTGGACTCTGCGGTGACTGGAATTAATTTTCATCAACTCCCCTAGGGTTTCTAAAACATTGGGTAGTTATATAGCAAAGAGGTGGTCCGGGGGGCACCCGAGGTGGGCACAACCCACTAGGGCATGCCTGGGCCTCCTGGCGCGCCCTAGTGGGTTGTGCTCCCCTCGGAGCACCCCAGGCGCTGCCTTGGCCCATTGGGTGTCTTCTGTTCCATAAAAAAATCTCCATGATGTTTCGTTGCATTTGGACTCCGATTGGTATTGATTTCCTGCAATGTAAAAAACATGCAGAAAACAGCAACTCGCACTTGGCACTATGTCAATAGGTTAGTACCAAAAAATGATTATAAAACATCCAAGATTGATAATATAACAGCATGGAACAATCAAAAAGTATAGATACATTGGAGACATATCAGCGTCCCCAAGCTCAATTCCTGCTCGTCCTCGAGTAGGTAAGTGATAAAAATGGAATTTTTTATGTGGAATGTTGCCTAACATGTCATATCATATTCTTTTCTTTATATTGTCGGTGTCAAAACCGGCGGATCTCGGGTAGGGGGTCCCGAAATGTGCGTCTAAGGCAGATGGTAACAGGAGGCAGGGGACACGATGTTTACCCAGGTTCAGGCCCTATTGATGGAGGTAATACCCTACATCCTGCTTGACTATTCTTGATGATATGAGTATTACAAGAGTTGATCTACCACGAGATCGTAGAGGCTAAACCCTGGAAGCTAGCCTATTGTATGATTGTATGTTGTCCTACGGACTAAAACCCTCCGGTTTATATAGACAACGGAGGGGGCTAGGGTTACACAAGGTCGGTTACAATGGAGAAGATATACATATCCGTATTGCCTAGCTTACCTTCCACGCCAAGGAGAGTCTCATCCGGACACTAGACGAAGTCTTCAATCTTGTATCTTCATAGTCCAATAGTCCGGCGAAGGATATAGTCCGGCTGTCCGGAGACCCCCTAATCCAGGACTGCCTCAGTAGCCCCTAAACCAGACTTCAATGATGATGAGTACGGCGCGCAGTATTGTCTTCGGCATTGCAAAGCGGGTTCCTCCTCTGAATACTCCATGGAAGAGTTTGAACACAAGGATAGTGTCCGGCCCTGAAAAATAAGTTCCACATACCATTGTACAGAGAATAATATTTCCACAAATCTAATCTGCTGACATGTTTTCACAGCATGACATCACGCCACGGCCCAGTCATTATTTGAACCGTTTTTCTCAACCAGCACTGCACATATCTCGAAGCGGTTTTCTTGACACGTCTTGTCAAAGCAGAGATCGTGTTCCCCTTATCACAGGATTCTCATCAATACAGACGTGGGTAACCCAACCATGCCTGTTGGTATGACTCCTAGATCTTAGGCAAGTCCCAAACGGCCACGAGGAGGACGCCTGACACTACTAGGAAAAGGGCTAAAGATGAAATTGACACTAATGGCGCACTGTACATGTGGTGCGCAATTACTAAATACTAATGGCGCACCATGTGTTGGTGCGCCATTAGTGTGCAAATACTAATGGCGCACCACATCCACGGTGCACCATTAGTAAAAATTTTTTTTAGATTTTTTCAAAACTACTAATGGCGCACCGTGGGAGTGGTGCGCCATTAATAGTTGAACTAGTAATGGCGCACCATGCCATGGTGCGCCATTAGTAACTTGGCCACCACTTCCACCGAATGCACCCCCCCTGTGGACCGCCTTTTCAGTTTCAAAAAAATAAAAAAATGATGGAAATGTCAAAAAAATAAAAGAAAATAAGTTTCCCATGTGATATGTGGTCTAGTTGTTGTGAAAATTTACAAATATGAATTTTGACTTTATTTGCGAAATCTCTCGAGAATTTGTAAAATGGGCATAACTTTTGTGTACGAACTCGGATGAAAAAGTTTTTTATATGAAAAATCATCTACTCGAAAAGTTACATCCGAATTTAACGGGGGAACCCCCTTAAACATTTTCAAAATCCTCAAAAACCTAACAGAGAAAAAGATATGGGGCTTTTAAGATCTTGAGAGGCAAAAAAATTCAAAAAAATTCAAACTTACTAATGGCGCACCTGCCCATGGTGCGCCATTACTATCTTCCCGCCTTCTAAATTCAAAGTAAGTCAAACAAATAAAAAAAGTTACTAATGGCGCACCTGCCCATGGTGCGCCATTAGTATCTTCCCGCCTTCAAAATTCAAAAAAAAATAAAAAAAAGTTAGTAATGGCGCACCTGCCCGCGGTGCGCCATTACTATGTCGTATATATGGCTGGGCATGGTCCTCTCCTCCTTACCTCTTCATTCTTCTCCTCCACTCCTCCTCTCCTCCACTCCATCTCCTCCTCTCCTGCACTCCATCTTCCCTTCTCTCCTCCACCATACTACCCTCCTCCTCTCCGGCGACCTCCTCCTCCTCCTCTCCGGCGACCTCCTCCTCCCTCCTCTCCTCCCCTCCCCTCCCCTCACGGTTTCTCCTCCCTCCTCTCCGGTGAGATCCTCCTCCCTCCTCTCCGGTGAGCTCCTCCTCCCTCCTCTCCAGTGAGCTCCTCTTCCCTCCTCTCCTCCCATCCCCTCATGGTTTCTCCTTCCTCCTCTCCGATGCTCCGGTGAACTCCTCTCCGGCGACCTCCTCCTCCTCTCCGGCGATGTAGGCGAGCGCCTCTCCAGTGACCTCCTCCTCCTCCTCTCCGGCGAAATCCTCTCCGGCAAAAGAACACGGCAAAAGAATGTACAAGATCCAAAAATAGGAACAAAATTTGAAATAATATCGTGCCAAAAAACGAGCAAAAAAACGAGCAAAGAATGGGCAAAAAAAATTACGATCCAGATCCAAATTCAAAATTCAAAAAAGCAATGGCCCATGGTGGGGGTTAGACGGTGCACCACAACTATTTTCCCGCCTTCAAAATTCAAAAATACTAATGGCGCACCAGTGGCCTATACTAATGGCGCACCGTGGCCTATACTAATGGCGCACCAATGGTGCGCCATTAGTATACCAGATACTAATGGCGCACCAGTGGTGCGCCATTAGTAAAAAATACTAGTGGTGTGATACTAATGGCGCACCAGTGATGTGCCATTAGTAGGCAAAACTGGTGCGCCATTAGTAGCCCTTTTCCTAGTAGTGTGATATTCACCCCCTTTATAACGAGGACAAGGCCTTTTCTTTCTCCCTCTCGTGCTCAATCGAAGCCTTCCCCCGCCTCGAGTTCTAACACCCGAAGCTCAAGTCAGGCGCTTCAGACCTTCAACTATGTCCGGATCCAACCTTCAAGGTCGGTGGATGCCCTCCTCTGTAACGGAGGAGGACATCAAGAAGCTGAGAGAGGCCACATATCTGACCGCTGAAATTTCACATAGGCTGCCTGCCCGAGGGCAGGTCTTCCCTACTCCCGAACCCACCGAGAGTGTCGTGTTCATCTCCCACTTCCTTCGAGGACTAGTCCTCGCTCTGGATCCCTTTTTCAGGGGTCTTATGTTCTATTTGGGATGGATTTCCATGATCTAGCCCCGGACTCCCTTCTTAACATCTCGTATTTATTGTCGTATGTGAGGCCTCCCTCCGCATTACCCCTCACTTCGGCCTATGGCTCAAGACCTTCGATGTGAAGCCGAAGATGATCGAGGGGCGGCACACAGAGTGCCGAGGTGCTTTAATAAGAAAAATCGTTGATGCTCCATGGCCAGAGGGTTCCTTCCCAGAGGTGTCCAGATTGTGGCAGCGGGAGGGGTTTTACATCACAGCTCCCTGAAGTGCCAAGTGGGTAGCCGCCCCACCTTTCGCTCGGGCCCCCACCGCAACTGATGTCATGGATCAGCAGGGGGCTGAGCTGGGGTCTAGCAAAGGACGTGCCAATACTGCAGAGCTGTATCCGAGATCTCTTTGAGAGAAATTTCAGTCTGATTATGGTAATGCAAGTTATGCTAGTTCGTCGAGTCCAGCCTTGCAAACGCCGGCCCCTTCGTATGTGGGAATTCAACTCGGAAGGACTGCGAGCTATTTAGCATTTCCTTGGCATGACGCTCGAAGAGATGTACAAATCATTCTTCGGACCCCAAATAAAGTGTCCGGACACCTCCGAGGATGTGGGTTTGAGCTGCAACTGCCCTGCTACCCAAGTAAGTAATCCCATGGCCGAACCCGCCGTCCTTTTATTTATCATATCATCATTCTAAAGAGTCGCTCTTTGACCAGGACTAGATAACAAAGGCGAAGATGATCAGGTGTGCGGCCCCCCTTCCTGAGGGCTTGGACAATCCAGTGCTGGAAAAGATGCTCGAGCCGGCACCTTATCTAGTGCCCTCAAAGGAAGATGAAGGGGAGAATAAAGAGGGCAAAAGCGGGCCTCACTAGCTACTTATTCCAACCGAGGGAATGGGTGCCTCTGCGAGGAAGGATAACCAAGGGGAAGAATCTGACATTCTCTCTCCCCAGGGAAGGAAGAGGACTACCTCTGAAGATCCGAAAACTAAGGTTTCCAAACGGGAGAAGAAATCTTCACCAGAGGGTCCTGCCTCGGAGGGTATTCTTGCCGCACAATGTCCGCGCGGGGATTAGCCCTCTACCTGTCACGTCCCTAGCTTTACCTTGGCCTTGGACTAGCTTGGTTGTTGCATCATGTTTAAATTCAAATGAAATTTGAATTGGGGAATTTTCAAAGCCTTAGAATCCTTTTAAAAATGATCAAGGTAAAATTGCTTCAAATAAGTCCAAGAAAATGTTCTTGTCATCCTCTGGAAATATTAGCAAGATGTAAAATCCAAACCAATATTTTTGGTGTCTCAGAAACATTTATTTTGGGCATTTGAATTAAATCAATAAGTATTTGAATTGGATTTATATCTACTATTAAATAAATATAGGTCCAATAATTCTGAAATATTTTATGGAGCTTTGGTTTAATTCTTTTAGCTTCTAAAAATATTTCCAGAAGCAACAAAATTGAATTGGTTTCAAAACCAAATTCAAAACAAACCTGCAAAACCGAAAACAGAACAGAATTAGAAAAAAACAGAGAGAGGAAAAACCCACCTGGCTTACCTGCAGCCCACCTGGCATGGCACTGCTGGCCCAGCCCACCAGGCCCTCCACCGTCTTCAACCTCCTGCCAGTGGGCAGGAGGGCGTGTGGCCGCCGTGCACGCCCACGCGCACTGCGACACCTCCTGCTTGCCGACGAGCCCCTGGACGCGTGGACGATTTTCCCCGTGTCTTCATGATCGCGCTGACCCCCTCTCACTCTCTCTCGAGCTCATCCCCCTCCTTTGCTCTTTCTCCCTCTCACCACCGTCACCGCCGTTCGCCGTACCCAAGGCCACCGCCCACCCCTCGCCCTGCCGCTGAGCCTAGAAGCTCCGCCGCGTCATCCTCGACCTCCTCGCTAAGCTACGCAACGCCGAATGCTCCGGAGCCTCGCCAACACCGCTATCTCCGTCCTCAGGTGCCGGAGATCCCCGCCGACGTTTCGCCGGACCCCGTGTCTCCCTTGCCTCTCCAGCAGCACCAGAAGAACCACGATGAGCCTCTGCACCGTTTTCCCCATACCCCGTCGCCTAATTCACCCTCCAGCCGCCGTTACCACCGAAGCCGTGAGCTCTTCGACGCCGGCGATGGTGCAGACGAGGCCATGCACACTGCAGCCCGTGTCCGAGCACTCCATCATGCTCAGCATGCTCCCCGTAGCACATATCACCCCACCGCCTTCCTCCCCGTGCACCACAACGCGATCCCGCATGCAACCGAACTCCGGCCGCCGCCGTGAGGTTGTTTCCGGCGAGCTCTGGTCATCCCACGACCTCCCACCCGCTCCCCTGGATGCGGGCGAGCAAGGGCTACGCCCTGGTGCCCTCGGCACGTGCAGCCGACGCCCGTAGCGCGTTTCCAGCCTGCCTCCGCCGTGCTGGATGGTCGCCGGCGGACAAACCCCGGCCGTGCTGACGTGGCCAGGTTAATTAGGCATTAACCACCTCTTAATCAAACACAAGATTCACAGACAGCCGGGCCCCATCTCATAATTAACCACAGGGTTATTCCCTGCTTTAATTAAGCTAATGCTTTGACCCGCCACCTCAGCGTTGACCTGGCCCCACTAGTCAGCCTCTGTTCTTACCCTGTTACACTGACGTGTGGACCCCACACGTCAGGTTTGACCTGGACCGCGCCCTGTTGACCTGCTGATGTCATGATGACGCAGTGCTGATGCAGTAAAGTTTTCTGGAATTAAAATAAATCAGAAATGATTTATAAATTACAGAAAATACCCCAAACTTCTAAAAATCATAGAAAATCAACCATAGCTTAGAATTAAATAAATTATATATGGAAAATTATCAGAAAAATTCAAGGAATCCATCTGTACCATTTTCATGCATGTTTGGACAATGTTTGTCCTCTGTTTTGGACAAAACAAATAAAAGGCATTTAAATAATCATATATGGAGTTGGAATTTGAATCATGTATTCAAACCAACTTCATTTAAATCATAGCTAGATGCATTAGCTCAAATCACAGCATATTGCCATGTCATGATCATGCATTATATTGTGGCATTGCATTGATTGTGTTCTTTCTCATTCGCCGGTGTTTGTCCCCTCTTGATAGACGTGGTTCCGTCGATGTGATCGATGACACCGATGAAGAACTATACTATCTTCAGAAGTGCCACGCAAGCAAAACCCCCTTGTTCATTCCGATACAATCCCACTCTCTCGCTCCTGCTCTCTTTTACTGCATTAGGACAATAGCAATTCAACTGTTACATGCTGCGGTAGTTGAACCCCTTTCCTCTGCATGACCTGTCATTGCCACAGTAAATAGATGAAACCCACTAGCATGAGTAGGAGTTGTTTGAGCCCTGATGTGCCTACTCATTCATACTTGTTTGTCATGCCTGCTACTGCTTAGAGTTGAGTCAGGTATGATTCATCGGGGATGAATTGGAATGGTGTTGAACATGTCCTACTGTGTATGAGCTAAGTGTGTGAACACGATTTGGTAAAGGTAGCGGTGAGAGGCCATGTAGGAGTACATGGTGGGTTGTCTCATTGCAGTCGTCCTCAGGAACTGAGTTCTATGTTTGTGATCCAGGAACAGTTACTACCACACATTGGGTTCTGGTAACTCGGCCCCTCTCGGCTTATTAATCAACTCGATCTCTGTCCAGGAGTTGCAACTAGTATCTGGTGTTTGTAGGTAGTGTTATTAGTCTACCAAGTGGCACCCTGTACAGGTGGGCTCGGGACAGACTAGGCACAGTGGCACGATGTACCAAGTGGCACCCTGATGGTGGGCTTGGGAACCCTACTCACATCGTTTGGGGCCGTGAGCGACACCCCGGCCGGATCTCCTTGCGGATGGAACCCGAATAGGCGATAAACCTGGACTAGAGACTTGTTGGTTAGTCATGTCGTGGCCGACTCCCTCACCCGGCTTCCGCTTGAAGGTTGCCAAGGTACATGATGTGTGCAGGGCGATAAGTGGCGAGAGCGTGTGTGAAGAAGTACACCCCTGCAGGGTTATCATTATCTATTCGAATAGCCGGATTCCTCGGATATGGAAACTTGGACCCCTTGCATAGTTCATAGACAGTGAAAGTGGATACACTAAAATGCGCAAGATAAGTGTGAGTGCTATGGATGGCGTTCTCGCAGGGAGATGGGAGCGGATCCATATTGGTGTATTGGTATGGTGAATTTGTGGACACATGTGCGCCACCTCAAAAGAGTTACTTGCAGTCGTAGTTCAGGTTAGCCACTGAGTTAAAGCTGGCTTGCTGCAGTCAAACTCCACCACCCCTTATTGATACTGATGCATATGTAGTTAGTTGTGATGTAAGTCTTGTTGGGTACATTTGTACTCACGTTTGCTTAATTTATGTTTTGCAGAGAGATGTCAGTCTCGCTAGTAGTTCCACGTGGACCTCGACGTTTAGCTTGATACCTCAGCTACGATCTTGTTCCCTCGGCAGGATCTTGTAGATAGTCAGGCTTCTCAGCCTTTTCATTTGTAGATGTCTGTACTCAGACATGTTAAGCTTCCGCATGTGCTTTGACTTGTATGCTCTGAATGTTCGGTCATGAGACCTATGTTTGTAATATCTCGCTCCTCGGAGCCTAATGAATAAATACTTGAGTCGTAGAGTTATGTTGTGATGCCATGTTGTATGTACGCATATCGGGCATATTGTGTGTATGATTGAAATTCTTGGTATGTGTGGGATCCGACAACCTAGTTGTTTATCCTTGGTAGCCTCTCTTATGGGGAAATGTAGTCTTGTGCTTCCATGAGCCATAGTAGTCCGCTACAGCCCGGTTCACCGAAGTCCTGCTAGCCCAGCACTACTGCTCCGGAACACTTGACTGGCCGGCATGTGATTCACTTCGTTCTTGTGTCTGTCCCTTCGGGGAAATGTCACGCGGTGACATCCGGAGTCCCGCTAGCCTGCTACAGCCCGGGTTCCCGAAGTCCTGTTAGCCTAGTTGCTACCACCTGGATTCACACGCTGCTGACCGACATGCTTGATGTTGATTCATGTATGCCTGTCCCCGTAAGTTAGTGCCACTTTGGGTTCACGACTAGTCATGTCGGCCCGGTTTCTCTGTCATATGGATGCTAGCGACAATATCATATACGTGAGCCAAAAGGCGCAAACTGTCCCGGGCCATGGTAAGGCGACACCCGTGGGAATACCGTGCGTGAGGCCGCAAAATGATATAAGGTGTTACAGGCTAGATCGGTGTGACTTAGAATCGGGGTCCTGACAGCTTTGGTATCAGAGCCTGACTGCCTGTAGGTTTACCAAGCCAAACTGGTCGAAGTTGTGTCTAGAAATGCTTTAGTTATATAAGGCAATTGATTGTGGAAGGGAACGTAAGGCTCTTTTTACTCCTTATTCTCATGACCTTCTGATCTGAGTCATGTTATCTTTTTCTAAGGGGTTAAGAACTAGGCTTCTCTTCTATCTCTCAGGATGACGTGTTACTAAACCGTAGTTGCCTAGGAGTGTTGAGTTTAAGCCTCAGTTCAGTTCCTACTACTTCCGTGTGTTCATAGCTGGCCTCAGAACCTTGATATTGTGATGTTGAGTGGCTATGCCACCATTTTTGCAGGATGTCTCAAATATTTTTGAGCATTTACAGCTGTTATGCTGTCCGAGTCATCCCAGGTTTCTAAATAGTCTGATGCATTTGCAAATCCCTTCTTTCCGTTCCTGATGTTTTTTTGGGTCAGTTTAACCACACTAATCAGTGAGTTGAGGTACTCTGTTGCCTCGACATTATGTTGGAGCTATTATTATGACCCTAGGTGTCATAGCGGATCACCTGGTAATCTAGCCATGTTTCGTATTCCTAGTGTTATGATTCTGGCCACCATTCTCAAAAGCATCCCGTGATGCCACTTAGTTGGTAGGCATTCTATTCCTGGGTTCTTGAACCCGAGATTCACCCCACTTACTTCATGTTGATAGTGTTTGCTAGTTCCTTTAGGTTATTAGTAACCTTTGAATTAGTCCTCGAGGTCTGTGGTATTTCCTTCTTCCGAATACTATGACCCATTTATGGCAGAAGTTTGTTGAAACCAAAAGATCACAACAAAGTTCTCTTGATGAGTTCTCCATTCTTATTGTGACTCTGCCAATTCTACCTTCCGCATGGGTTATCTGGAAGAAACATGTTGAACTTTGCTCGACATGCTAATCCATGAATCCACAACTCGGAAAGTTATATGTTCCTTGAGTTGTCCCTCTTTAGTTGTCTTCTGACCTTCGTCTATCAATTGATAGTCAAGAGTATGTGTGCATTCGTTCATCGATGCCTATCATTCGTGTGGTCCGTTAAGCTATTCTACTACAGAATGACTAGGAGAAACAAACTCCAGCACCTCATCCATATCTAGGATTGGGTCAAAGCAATTGTATTCCGCAGATTAAGAATGCTAATCCAGCTTCTATTCTGTTCTACCTTGGAGTGTTACCATCTTTCTGTCAGGAGTGTCATGAGAATTGCACCACCTCCTATAAATTCTTGACGCAGTAATACTTCTTGCCATCATTGTTCATTCCTCGGTTCTGTGTTATTGTAACCGGAATGACGACAAGTGTACTGCGATGTGCGAAATAAATACTCCTAGCAACTCCGTTGCTTGGTAGTTAATGGACAATACTCTCAATCTTAGTGTGCTGGTTATTGAATCATCATCCTAAGATTGATCATGCTACCTAGTCCATATTTCCGGGTGCACTCATCGACCAAGGAGTTAGGATTGTGACAATCCCTCGCTCCTTGATCATATCGTCTTGCCTGAATAGCAAGATTGTTCTCGAGCTTAATAACATATCGGTGGTTCATGATTTTCCGAATATCTTCTCGGAAGTATTACCAGGTTGTCACCTGACCGCTATGTTGAGTTCGTGATCATGTTGGTTTTCCTCCAAACCACCCATTCTCCAAGAATCTATTTTGGATACCCCGAGCTAGTTGGTTAAGCTAAACAACAACTTGAAGAGTTGGAAGATGAAAGCTTGTCCGACTTAGTTCGTCACTAAGGGATATCCTTGTATGTGTGTGTGTGTTGAAGAAACATGATATCTTCATCGACTGATCCCCGTGATCAGCTGTTGAATCTATTATCTTGTCCAAACCTTGATTTGAGTGTGGGCTATCGTCAAATCAAATCAGAACCAATGATGTTCATAATGTTGTCTTACTTGCGGTTGTCCCTCGAGCATACACCATTATATCTTTCGGGTCTGACCAATGCTATCACCATGTCCATATGATTGTGGAATTCCATTTATATGGAAACCTAGATGAATTGTTGTTGAGCCCATCGACAACATCCTTGTCTTCTCCATGATTTTGTTGGATATCAAGATAGTGTTGGAAACTTTTGTAAGCATTATCTTCATGTCCCGTTCATGAAATACCTGTTAGGTGTAAGAAGTGAATTTCTCCAAGTTCACGTGCATTAGGTGAAAGTTGCCGCCGTGAATTCGAGAAAGATTGTTTTTGTTTCCTTTGGAATCGTCCCAAGTAAGTCATGCACGTGCGAAGTATTCTATGGTCTGATAGACTGATCATCTTCATTCTATATGTATCCCTAGCACACCAAGCCACTAATTGATTTGTTCAAGGAGAAGAAGTCTCTTCTTAAGAGCAAGACTTATGCAAGGACTTCGATATCCTTGTTGATGGTTCCCCACCTGAACTCGGTAGTGTTTTTATTATAAGACTACTACGTGGTCATGCTTGTCTAGGACAACATGTTCACATGTGTTAGTAGAACCAGCTCATGTTTTGGAGCTTACAACCATAGTCCATTTCCCGAGAATCTCGCAACGTCATCTCGTCGATTTGTGTTGCAAACTTTCATTTTTCTCTCTAGACTGGATGAGTCTGCAATATTCTGACACCAACCAGATATGAATCTCAGGCATATATGATGGTTGGAACGTTTGCCGAGAACTATAATATTGGTCTCTCTGTAACCCGGTAAAGTGGATGTCGTGGCCAATGCACCAGCCGGAAGACCTATTATTGTAGTATCTTGATTGAGGAAGTTGGCCACCTCCCCATAACGATCTCGCAGGATTTACCTCCGTAGTTATTCCTTATGGATTCCTGTGCTCTCGAAGTCTGACCTTCACTTGATGGCCATGTTGATGCTTTTAAGCATTGACCGTGGTACCTAGTACATCAAGGAGAACATTAGAAGCGGAGTGCTAAATGTCTCTCCGTCGATCGTCTAGATTTGCTTCTTTGGCATTACTAAGGAAAAATCTGAGAAAGTGATGTCCTCCTTTGCATTTGCATCCTCCATCACCGTTTATCATGGTAGTACGATGTGTTGCCAGGATCCTTGGCAGGGATGCTGGTAAAACCTTGATGAATCCGGAAATGCTCAAGTTCTTGAGAGCAAGCTCAGTCATTGGGTTATATCCTCGGTATCAATTGGAATGTGCCATCCGTTGCCGAGTGTCCTATAACTCTAGTTTCCTCTCCAAACTAAGTATGCCATTCTTTCGAATTCATTCAATTGATCAATTGTGATTTTCCTTAGGCTGGTATAGAGAGTTTCAATGATCTCAGTATCAAAAGTAATTCTTTTGCCACTTAAGGGAATAATTCTACGAGTCACCCTCCCTGAGGTGTTCCGTTATGGTATCATGGGCAACTTAACTCCTCGCTACCTTGAAACCCCCCCTAACCATCTATTTAAGTGTCGAATTTTTGCCTACCAACTTGAACCTTCATCATCTATTTCACTCCATCCCTCTAGATGTATGCTTCGTGTCTCATCTCGAGAGATGTTGCTATGTCTCGTTCTGTGAGCTGATCATCAGTTGCTCGATCTTTGAGGAGATCAGTTCCGTAGAATTTCTTTCTGTCATCCTCGTGTTGGATGAAGTTCTCAGAGCATGATGTCGAGACAAGATCGTGATCAGATCAACGTTCTTATGAGGCGCAACCTGGATCATGAAGATTGTGTTAGTTTGCATTCCCCCTTCCATCTTACCCTACGCTTGAATCTCGGGACGAGATTCTTGTTTTAGTGGGGGTGAGTTGTCACATCCCTAGCTTTACCTTGGCCTTGGACTAGCTTGGTTGTTGCATCATGTTTAAATTCAAATGAAATTTGAATTCTGGAATTTTCAAAGCCTCAGAATCCTTTTAAAAATGATCAAGATAAAATTGCTTCAAATAAATCCAAGAAAATGTTCTTGTTATCCTCTAGAAATATTGGCAAGAGGTAAAATCCAAACCAATATTTTTGGTGTCTCAGAAACATTTATTTTGGGCATTTGAATTAAATCAATAACTATTTGAATTGGATTTATATGTACTATTAAATAAATATAGGTCCAATAATTCTGAAATATTTTATGGAGCTTTGGTTTAAATCTTTTAGCTTCTAAAAATATTTCCAGAAGCAACAAAATTGAATTGGTTTCAAAACCAAATTCAAAACAGACCTGCAAAACAGAAAACAGAAGAGAATTAGAAAAAAACAGAGAGAGGAAAACCCCACCTGGCTTACCTGCAGCCCACCTGGCCTGGCACTGCTGGCCCAGCCCACCAGGCCCTCCACCGTCTTCAACCTCCTGCCAGTGGGTAGGAGGGCGTGTGGCCGCCGTGCGCGCCCACGCGCTCCGCGCCACCTCCTGCTTGCCGACGAGCCCCTGGACGCGTGGACGATTTTCCGCGTGTCTTCACGATCCGCTGACCCCCTCTCACTCTCTCTCGAGCTCATCCCCCTCCTCTACTCTTTCTCCCTCTCCCCACCGTCGCCACCGTTCTCCGTACCCAAGGCCACCAACCACCCCTCGCCCTGCCGCTGAGCCTAGAAGCTCCGCCACGTCGTCCTCGACCTCCTCGCTGAGCTACGCAACGCCGAATGCTCCGGAGCCTCGCTAACGCCGCCATCTCCGTCCTCGGGTGCCGGAGATCCCCGCCGACGTTTCGCCGGACCCCGTGTCTCCCTTGCCTCTCCAACAACACCAGAAGAACCGTGGTGAGCCTCTACACCGTTCTCCCCATACCCCGTCGCCTAATTCACCCTCCAGCCGCCGTTCCCACCGAAGCCGTGAGCTCTTCGCCACCGGCGATGGTGCAGACGAGGCCATGCGCACTGCAGCCCGTGTCCGAGCACTCCATTGTGCTCAGCACGCTCCCCGTAGCACATATCACCCCACCGCCGTCCTCCCCGTGCACCACAATGGGATCCGGCACGCAACGAACTCCGGCCGCCGCCGCGGGGTTGTTTCCGGCGAACTCTGGTCACCCCACGAACTCCCACCTGCTCCCCTGGATGCGGGCGAGCAAGGGCTACGCCCTGGTGCCCTCGGCACATGCAGCCGACGCCTGTAGCGCATTTCCGGCGTGCCTCCGCCGCGCTGGACGGTCGCCGGTGGACTAATACCGGCTGTGCTGACGTGGCCAGGTTAATTAGGCGTTAACCACGTCTTAATCAAACCCAAGAGTCACAGACAGCCGGGCCCCACCTCATAATTAACCACAGGGTTATTCCCTGCTCTAATGCTTTGACCCGCCACCTCAGCGTTGACTTGGCCCCACTAGTCACCATCTGTTCTTGCCCTGTTACACTGACATGTGGACCCCACACGTCAAGTTTGACCTGGACCGCGCCCTATTGACCTACTGACGTCATGATGACGCAGTGCTGACGCAGTAAAGTTTTCTGGAATTAAAATAAATCAGAAATGATTTATAAATTTCAGAAAATACCCCAAACTTCTAAAAATCATAGAAAATCAACCGTAGCTCAGAATTAAATAAATTATATATGGAAAATTATCAGAAAAATTCAAGGAATCCATCTGTACCATTTTCATGAATGTTTGAACAATGTTTGTACTCTGTTTTGGACAAAACAAATAAAAGGCATTTAAATAATCATATATGGAGTTGGAATTTGAATCATGTATTCACACCAACTTCATTTAAATCATAGCTAGATGCACTAGCTCAAATCACATCATATTGCCATGTCATGATCATGCATCATATTGTGGCATTGCATCGATTGTGTTCTTTCTCAGTTGCCGGTGTTTGTCCCCTCTCGATAGACGTGGTTCCGACGATGTGATCGATGACACTGATGAAGAACTATACTATCTTCAGAAGTGCCAGGCAAGCAAAACCCCCTTGTTCATTCCGATACAATCCCACTCTCTCGCTCCTGCTCTCTTTTACTGCATTAGGACAATAGCAATTGAACTGTTACATGCTGCGGTAGTTGAACCCCTTTCCTCTGCATGACATGTCATTGCCACAGTAAATAGATGGAACCCACTAGCATGAGTAGGAGTTGTTTGAGCCCTGATGTGCCTACTCATTCATGCTTGTTTGTCGTGCCTGCTACTGCTTAGAGTTGAGTCAGGTCTGATTCATCGGGGATGAATTGGAATGGTGTTGAACATGTCCTACTGTGTGTGAGCTAAGTGTGTGAACATGATTTGGTAAAGGTAGCGGTGAGAGGCCGTGTAGGAGTACATGGTGGGTTGTCCTCAGGAACTGAGTTCTGTGTTTGTGATCCATGAACAGTTACTACCACACATTGGGTTCCGGTAACTCGGCCCCTCTCGGCTTATTAATCAACTCGATCTATGTCTAGGAGTTGCAACTAGTCTCTGGTGTTTGCAGGTAGTGTTAGTAGTCTACCAAGTGGCACCCGGCACAGGTGGGCTTGGGACAGACTAGGCACAGTGGCACGGTGTACCAAGTGGCACCCGGATGGTGGGTTTGGGAACCCCGCTCACATCGTTTGGGGCCATGAGCGACACCCCGGCCAGATCTCCTTGCGGATGGAACCCGAATAGGCGATAAACCTGGACTAGAGACTTGTTGGTTAGTCAGGTCGTGGCCAACTCCCTCGCCCGGCTTCCGCTTGAAGGCTGCCGAGGTACATGACGTGTACAGGGCGATAAGTGGGGAGAGCGTGTGTGAAGAAGTACACCCCTGCAGGGTTATCATTATCTATTCGAATAGTCGGATTCCTCGGATATGGAAACTTGGACACCTTGCATAGTTCATAGACAAGTGAAAGTGGATACTCTAAAATGCGCAAGATAAGTGTGAGTGCTATGGATGGCGTTCTCGCAGGGAGACGGGAGTGGATCCATAGTGGTGTATTGGTATGGTGAATTTGTGGACTCGTGTGCGCCACCTCAAAAGAGTTACTTGTAGTCGTAGTTCAGGTTAGCCACTGAGTCAAAGCTGGCTTGCTGCAGTCAAACTCCACCACCCCTTATTGATACTGATGCATATGTAGTTAGTTGTGATGTAAGTCTTGCTGGGTACATTTGTACTCACGTTTGCTTAATTTATGTTTTGTAGAGAGATGTCAGTCTCGCTAGTAGTTCCATGTGGACCTCGACGTTTAGCTTGATACCTCAGCTACGATCTTGTGCCCTCGGCAGGATCTTGTAGATAGTCAGGCTTCTCAGCCTTTTTCATTTGTAGATGTCTGTACTCAGACATGTTAAGCTTCCACATGTTCTTTGACTTGTATGCTCTGAATGTTCGGTCATGAGACCTATGTTTGTAATATCTCGCTCCTCGGAGCCTAATGAATAAATACTTGAGTCGTAGAGTTATGTTGTGATGCCATGTTGTATTTACACATATCAACCATATTGTGTGTATGATTGAAATGCTTGGTATGTGTGGGATTCGACAACCTAGTTGTTTATCCTTGGTAGCCTCTCTTATGGGGAAATGTAGTCTTGTGCTTCCATGAGCCATAGTAGTCTGCTACAGCCCGGTTCACCGGAGTCCTGCTAGCCCAACACTACTGCTTCGGAACACTTGACTTGCCGGCATGTGATTCACTTCGTTCCTGTGTCTGTCCCTTCGGGGAAATGTCATGCGGTGACATCCGGAGTCCTGCTAGCCTGCTACAGCCCGGGTTCCCGGAGTCCTGTTAGCCCAGTTGCTACCTCCGGGATTCACACGC